>NW_026735283.1:0-145000 GCF_949786415.1 Peromyscus eremicus | reverse complement strand
AGAAACACACTCTGCTTTTGAGAAAATTGCACTCTTCTACTCTACTGTGTTTTCCATGGGGTTCGAAATGTGAGCTTGCTCAGAACAAAAGAACTGTGCTTCCTACACACACGGGCCATATCTAGTTCAATTCTGCTTAGGAAACTGACAAGAACAGTAGATCGTCTTCAGTCCAATACACTGTACATGCTGGGTACAGACGACAGTGCTATTTGCACTGTGTATGGCAATGGGAGCGCAATAATGACTTTTCTTACCAGAAAACAACTCTTGCTCGTAGGACCAGAAACTGCATGTGTATTTCAACTCCATTTGGGACTGGGAAACAAATGCTAGTTCACCTTACAAGAAACACACTCTGCTTTTGAGAAAAGAGCACTCTTCTACTCTACTGTGTTTCCTAAGGGGTCCGAACAGTGAGCTTGCTCAGAACAAAAGAACTGTGCTTCCTACACACACGGGCCATATCTAGTTCAACTCTGCTTAGGAAAGTGAAAAGAACAGTAGATCCTCTTCAGTCCAATACCCTGTACATGCTGGGTACAGCCGCCAGTGCTATTTGCACTGTGTATGGCAATGGGAGCGCAATAGTGACTCTTCTTACCAGAAAACAACTCTTGCTCGTAGGACCAGAAACTGCATGTGATTCAACTCCATTTAGGACTGGGAAACAAACGCTAGCTCGCCTTACAAGAAACACACTCTGCTTTTGAGAAAAGAGCACTCTTCTACTCTACTGTGTTTTCTATGGGGTCCAAACAGTGAGCTTGCTCAGAACAAAAGAACTGTGCTTCCTACACACACGGGCCATATCTAGTTCAATTCTGCTTAGGAAACTGACAAGAACAGTAGCTCCTCTTCAGTCCAATACACTGTACTTGATGGGAACAGACGCGAGTGCTATTCGCACTGTGTATGGCAATGGGAGAGCAATAGTGACTTTCCTTAGCAGAAAAAAATTCTTGCTCATAGGGACGAAAACTGCATGTGATTCAACTCCATTTAGGACTGGGAAACAAACGTTAGCTCGCCTTACAAGAAACACACTCTGCTTTTGAGGAAAGAGCACTCTTCTACTCTACTGTGTTTCCTATAGGGCCAGAACAGTGAGCTTGCTGAGTACAAAAGAACTGTGCTTCCTACACACATGGGCCATATCTAGTTCAACTCTGCTTAGGAAACTGACAAGAACAGTAGCTCCTCTTCAGTCCAATACACTGTACTTGCTGGGAACAAACGCGAGGGCTATTTGCACTGTGTATGGCAAAGGGAGCGCAATAGTGACTCTTCTTACCAGAAAACAACTCTTGCTCGTAGGACCAGAAACTGCATGTGTTTTCAACTCCAATTAGGACTGGAAAACAAACGCTAGCTCACCTTACAAGAAACACACTCTGCTTTTGAGAAAAATGCACTCTTCTACTCCACTGTGTTTTCTATGGGGTTCGAAATGTGAGCTTGCTCAGAACAAAAGAACTGTGCTTCCTACACACACGGGCCATATCTAGTTCAATTCTTCTTAGGAAACTGACAAGAACAGCAGATCCTCTTCAGTCCAATACACTGTACATGCTGGGTACAGACGCCAGTGCTATTTGCACTGTG
This sequence comes from Peromyscus eremicus, assembly GCF_949786415.1. Lineage (NCBI taxonomy): Eukaryota > Metazoa > Chordata > Mammalia > Rodentia > Cricetidae > Peromyscus > Peromyscus eremicus. The sequence continues at coordinate 143,395 of NW_026735283.1, read as the reverse complement.
TATGGCAATGGGAGCGCAATAGTGACTCTTCTTACCAGAAAAAAACTCTTGATCGTAGGACCAGAAACTGCATGTGATTCAACTCCATTTAGGACTGGGAAACAAACGCTAGCTCGCCTTACAAGAAACACACTCTGCTTTTGAGAAAAGAGCACTCGTCTACTCTACTGTGTTTCCTATGGGATCCAAACAGTGAGCTTGCTCAGAACAAAAGAACTGTGCTTCCTACACACACGGGCCATATCTAGTTCAATTCTGCTTAAGAAACTGACAAGAACAGTAGGTCCTCTTCAGTCCAATACACTGTACTTGCTGGGAACAGACGCGAGTGCTATTTGCACTGTGTATGGCAATGGGAGCGCAATAGTGACTTTCCTTACCAGAAAACAATTCATGCTCGTAGGAACGGAAACTGAATGTGATTCAACTCCATTTAGGACTGGGAAACAAACGCTAGCTCGCCTTACAAAAACACACTCTGCTTTTGAGGAAATAGCACTCTTCTACTCTACAGTGTTTCCTATAGGGCCAGAACAGTGAGCTTGCTGAGTACAAATGAACTGTGCTTCCTACACACACGGGCCATATCTAGTTCAACTCTGCTTAGGAAACTGAAAAGAACAGTAGATCCTCTTCAGTCCAATACGCTGTACATGCTGGGTACAGAGGCCAGTGCTATTTGCACTGTGTATGGCAATGGGAGCGCAATAGTGACTCTTCTTACCAGAAAACAACTCTTGCTCGTAGGACCAGAAACTGCATGAGATTCAACTCCATTTAGGACTGCGAAACAAACGCTAGCTCGCCTTTCAAGAAACAGACTCTGCTTTTGAGAAAAGAGCACTCTTCTACTCTACTGTGTTTCCTATGGGATCCAAACAGTGAGCTTGCTCAGAACAAAAGAACTGTGCTTCCTACACACACGGGCCATATCTAGGTCAATTCTGCTTAGGAAACTGACAAGAACAGTAGCTCCTCTTCAGTCCAATACACTGTACTTGCTGAGAACAGACGCGAGTGCTATTTGCACTGTGTATGGCATTGGGAGCGCAATAGTGACTTTCCTTACCAGAAAACAACTCTTGCTCATAGGAACGGAAACTGCGTGTGATTCAACTCCATTTAGGACTGCGAAACAAACGTTAGCTCGCCTTACAAAAAACACACTCTGCTTTTGAGGAAAGAGCACTCTTCTACACTATTGTGTTTCCTATAGGGCCAGAACAGTGAGCTTGCTGAGTACAAAAGAACTGTGCTTCCTACACACATGGGCCATATCTCGTTCAACACTGCTTAGGAACATGACAAGAACAGTAGATACTCTTCAGTCCAATACACTGTACATGCTGGGAACAGAGGCCAGTGCTATTTGCCCTGTGTATGACAATGGGAGCACAATAGTGACTCTTATTACCAGAAAAAACTCTTGCTCGTAGGACCAGAAACTGCATGTGATTCAACTCCTTTTAGGACTGGGAAACAAACGCGAGCTCGCCTTACAAGAAACACACTCTGCTTTTGAGAAAAGAGCACTCTTCTACTCTACTGTGTTTCCTATAGGGCTAGAACAGTGAGCTTGCTCAGAACAAAAGAACTGTGCTTCCTACACACATGGACCATATCTAGTTCAACTCTGCTTAGGAAACTGACAAGAACAGTAGCTCCTCTTCAGTCCAATACACTGTACTTGCTGGGAACAGACGCGAGGGCTATTTGCACTGTGTATGGCAAAGGGAGCACAATAGTGGCTCTTCTTACCAGAAAACAACTCTTGCTCGTAGGACCAGAAACTGCATGTGTATTTCAACTCCATTTACGACTGTTAAACAAACGCTAGCTCACCTTACAAGAAACACACTCTGCTTTTGAGAAAAGAGCACTCTTCTACTCTACTGTGTTTCCTATGGGGTCCAAACAGTGAGCTTGCTCAGAACAAAAGAACTGTGCTTCCTACACACATGGGATATATCTAGTTCAATTCTGCTTAGGAAACTGACAAGAACAGTAGCTCCTCTTCAGTCCAATACACTGTACTTGATGGGAACAGACGCGAGTGCTATTCGCACTGTGTATGGCAATGGGAGAGCAATAGTGACTTTCCTTAGCAGAAAACAATTCTTGCTCATAGGGACGAAAACTGCATGTGATTCAACTCCATTTAGGACTGGGAAACAAACGCTAGCTCGCCTTACAAGAAACACACTCTGCTTTTGAGGAAAGAGCACTCTTCTACTCTACTGTGTTTCCTATAGGGCCAGAACAGTGAGCTTGCTGAGTACAAAAGAACTGTGCTTCCTACACACATGGGCCATATCTAGTTCAACTCTGCTTAGGAAACTGACAAGAACAGTAGCTCCTCTTCAGTCCAATACACTGTACTTGCTGGGAACAAACGCGAGGGCTATTTGCACTGTGTATGGCAAAGGGAGCGCAATAGTGACTCTTCTTACCAGAAAACAACTCTTGCTCGTAGGACCAGAAACTGCATGTGTATTTCAACTCCAATTAGGACTGGAAAACAAACGCTAGCTCACCTTACAAGAAACACACTCTGCTTTTGAGAAAAATGCACTCTTCTACTCTACTGTGTTTTCTATGGGGTTCGAAATGTGAGCTTGCTCAGAACAAAAGAACTGTGCTTCCTACACACGGGCCATATCTTGTTCAATTCTGCTTAGGAAACTGACAAGAACAGTAGCTCCAATTCAGTCCAATACACTGTACTTGCTGGGAACAGACGCGATGGCTATTTGCATTGTGTATGGCAAAGAGAGAGCAATAGTGACTCTTCTAACCAGAAAACATCTCTTGCTGGTAGGACCAGAAACTGCATGTGTATTTCAACTCCATTTATTACTGGGAAACAAACGGTAGCTCGCCTTACAAGAAACACACTCTGCTTTTGAGAAAAGAGCACTCTTCCCTCTACTGTGTTTCCTATGGGGTTAGAACAGTGAGCTTGCTCAGAACAAAAGAACTGTGCTTCCTACAAACACGGGCCTTATTTAGTTCAACTTTGCTTAGGAAACTGACATGAACAGTAGCTCCTCTTCAGACCAATACACTGTACTTGCTGGAAACAGACGCGAGTGTTATTTGTACTTTGTATGGCAATGGGAGCACAATAGTGACTCTTATTATCAGAAAACAATTCTTGCTCGTAGGACCAAAAACTGCATTTGATTCAACTCCATTTAGGACTGGGAAACAAACGCTAGCTCGCCTTACAAGAAACACACTCTGCTTTTGAGAAAAGAGCACTCGTCTACTCTACAGTGTTTTCTATGGGGTCCGAACAGTGAGCTTGCTGAGAACAAAAGAACTGTGCTTCCTACACACACGGGCTATATCTAGTTCAACTCTGCTTAGGAAACTGACAAGAACAGTAGCTCCTCTTCAGTCCAATACACTGTACTTGCTGGGAAGAGACGAGAGGGCTATTTGCACTATGTATGGCAAAGGGAGCGCAATAGTGACTCTTCTTACCAGAAAACAACTCTTGCTCGTAGGACCAAAAACTGCATTTGATTCAATTCCATTTAGAACTGGGAAACAAACGCTAGATCGCCTTACAGGAAACACACTCTGCTTTTGAGAAAAGAGCACTCTTCTACTCTACTGTGTTTCCTATGGGGTCCGAACAGTGAGCTTGCTTAGAACAAAAGAACTGTGCTTCCTACACACACAGGCCATATCTAGTTCAACTCTGCTTAGGAAACTGACAAGAACAGTAGATCCTCTTCATTCCAATACACTGTACATGCTGGGTACAGACGCCAGTGCTACTTGCACTGTGTATGGCAATGGGAGCGCAATAGTGACTCTTCTTACCAGAAAACAACCCTTGCTCGTAGGACTAGAAACTGCATGTGATTCAACTCCTTTTAGGACTGGGAAACAAACACTAGCTCGCCTTACAAGAAACACACTCTGCTTTTGAGAAAAGAGCACTCTTCTACTCTACTGTGTTTCCTATGGGGTCCAAACAGTGAGCTTGCTCAGAACAAAAGAACTGTGCTTCCTACACACACGGGCCATATCTAGTTCTATTCTGCTTAGGAAACTGACAAGAACAGTAGCTCCTCTTCAGTCCAATACACTGTACTTGCTGGGAACAGACGTGAGTGCTATTTGCACTGTGTCTGGCAATGGGAGAGCAATAGTGACTTTCCTTACCAGAAAAAAACTCTTGCTCATAGGAACGGAAACTGCATGTGATTCAACTCCTTTTAGGACTGGGAAACAAATGCTAGCTCGCCTTACAAGAAACACACTCTGCTTTTGAGGAAAGAACACTCTTCTACTCTACTGTGTTTCCTGTAGTGTCAGAACAGTGAGGTTTCTGAGTACAAAAGAACTGTGCTTCATACACACATGGGCCATATCTAGTCCAACTCTGCTTAGGAACCTGACAAGAACAGTAGCTCCTCTTCCGTCCAATACACTGTACATGCTGGGAACAGAGGCCAGTGCTATTTGCCCTGAGTATGACAATGGGAGCACAATAGTGTCTCTTATTATCAGAAAACAATTCTTGCTCGTAGGACCAAAAACTGCATTTGATTCAACTCCATTTAGGACTGGGAAACAAACGCTAGCTCGCCTTACAAGAAACACACTCTGCTTTTGAGAAAAGAGCACTCGTCTACTCTACAGTGTTTTCTATGGGGTCCGAACAGTGAGCTTGCTGAGAACAAAAGAACTGTGCTTCCTACACACACGGGCTATATCTAGTTCAACTCTGCTTAGGAAACTGACAAGAACAGTAGCTCCTCTTCAGTCCAATACACTGTACTTGCTGGGAAGAGACGAGAGGGCTATTTGCACTATGTATGGCAAAGGGAGCGCAATAGTGGCTCTTCTTACCAGAAAACAACTCTTGCTCGTAGGACCAAAAACTGCATTTGATTCAACTCCATTTAGAACTGGGAAACAAACGCTAGATCGCCTTACAGGAAACACACTCTGCTTTTGAGAAAAGAGCACTCTTCTACTCTACTGTGTTTCCTATGGGGTCCGAACAGTGAGCTTGCTTAGAACAAAAGAACTGTGCTTCCTACACACACAGGCCATACCTAGTTCAACTCTGCTTAGGAAACTGACAAGAACAGTAGATCCTCTTCATTCCAATACACTGTACATGCTGGGAACAGACGCCAGAGCTACTTGCACTGTGTATGGCAATGGGAGCGCAATAGTGACTCTTCTTACCAGAAAACAACCCTTGCTCGTAGGACTAGAAACTGCATGTGATTCAACTCCTTTTAGGACTGGGAAACAAACGCTAGCTCGACTTACAAGAAACACACTCTGCTTTTGAGAAAAGAGCACTCGTCTACTCTACTGTGTTTCCTATGGGGTCCAAACAGTGAGCTTGCTCAGAACAAAAGAACTGTGCTTCCTACACACACGGGCCATATCTAGTTCAATTCTGCTTAAGAAACTGACAAGAACAGTAGCTCCTCTTCAGTACAATACACTGTACTTGCTGGGAACAGACGCGAGTGCTATTTGCACTGTGTATGGCAAACGGAGCGCAATAGTGACTTTCCTTACCAGAAAACAACTCTTGCTCGTAGGAACGGAAACTGAATGTGATTCAACTCCATTTATGAATGCGAAACAAATGCTAGCTCGCCTTACAAAAACACACTCTGCTTTTGAGGAAAGAGCACTCTTCTACTCTACTGTGTTTCCTATAGGGCCAGAACAGTGATCTTGCTGAGTACAAATGAACTGTGCTTCATACACACACAGGCCATATCTTGTTCAACTCTGCTTAGGAAACTGAAAAGAACAGTAGATCCTCTTCAGTCCAATACGCTGTACATGCTGGGTACAGTCGCCAGTGCTATTTGTACTGTGTATGGCAATGGGAGCGCAATAGTGACTCTTCTTACCAGAAAACAACTCTTGCTCGTAGGACCAGAAACTGCATGAGATTCAACTCCATTTAGGACTGGGAAACAAACGATAGCTCGCCTTACAAGAAACAGACTCTGCTTTTGAGAAAAGAGCACTCTTCTACTCTACTGTGTTTCCTATGGGATCCAAACAGTGAGCTTGCTGAGTACAAAAGAACTGTGCTTCCTACACACACGGGCCATATCTAGGTCAATTCTGCTTAGGAAACTGACAAGAACAGTAGCTCCTCTTCAGTCCAATACACTGTACTTGCTGAGAACAGACGCAGTGCTATTTGCACTGTGTATGGCATTGGGAGCGCAATAGTGACTTTCCTTACCTGAAAACAACTCTTGCTCATAGGAACGGAAACTGCATGTGATTCAACTCCATTTAGGACTGCGAAACAAACGCTAGCTCGCCTTACAAAAAACACACTTTGCTTTTGAGGAAAGAGCACTCTTCTACTCTATTGTGTTTCCTATAGGGCCAGAACAGTGAGCTTGCTGAGTACAAAAGAACTGTGCTTCCTACACACATGGGCCATATCTCGTTCAACTCTGCTTAGGAACCTGACAAGAACAGTAGATCCTCTTCAGTCCAATACACTGTACATGCTGGGAACAGAGGACAGTGCTATTTGCCCTGTGTATGACAATAGGAGCACAATAGTGACTCTTATTACCAGAAAAAACTCTTGCTCGTAGGACCAGAAACTGCATGTGTATTTCAACTCCATTTAGGACTGTTAAACAAACGCTAGCTCACCTTACAAGAAACACACTCTGCTTTTGAGAAAATTGCACTCTTCTACTCTACTGTGTTTTCCATGGGGTTCGAAATGTGAGCTTGCTCAGAACAAAAGAACTGTGCTTCCTACACACACGGGCCATATCTAGTTCAATTCTGCTTAGGAAACTGACAAGAACAGTAGATCGTCTTCAGTCCAATACACTGTACATGCTGGGTACAGACGCCAGTGCTATTTGCACTGTGTATGGCAATGGGAGCGCAATAATGACTTTTCTTACCAGAAAACAACTCTTGCTCGTAGGACCAGAAACTGCATGTGTATTTCAACTCCATTTGGGACTGGGAAACAAATGCTAGTTCACCTTACAAGAAACACACTCTGCTTTTGAGAAAAGAGCACTCTTCTACTCTACTGTTTTTCCTATGGGGTTCGAAATGTGAGCATTCTCAGAACAAAAGAACTGTGCTTCCTACAAACACGGGCCATATCTTGTTCAATTCTGCTTAGGAAACTGACAAGAATAGTATAACCTCTTCATTCCCATAGACTGTACATGCTGGGAACAGACGCCAGTGCTATTTGCCCTGTGTGTGACAATGGGAGCACAATAGTGACTCTTCTTACCAGAAAACAACTCTTGCTCATAGGACCAGAAACTGCATGTGATTCAACTCCATTTGGGACTGGGAAACAAACGATAGCTCGCCTTACAAGAAACACACTCTGCTTTTGAGAAAAGAGCACTCTTCTACTCTACTGTGTTTCCTAAGGGGTCCGAACAGTGAGCTTGCTCAGAACAAAAGAACTGTGCTTCCTACACACACGGGCCATATCTAGTTCAACTCTGCTTAGGAAAGTGAAAAGAACAGTAGATCCTCTTCAGTCCAATACCCTGTACATGCTGGGTACAGCCGCCAGTGCTATTTGCACTGTGTATGGCAATGGGAGCGCAATAGTGACTCTTCTTACCAGAAAACAACTCTTGCTCGTAGGACCAGAAACTGCATGTGATTCAACTCCATTTAGGACTGGGAAACAAACGCTAGCTCGCCTTACAAGAAACACACTCTGCTTTTGAGAAAAGAGCACTCTTCTACTCTACTGTGTTTTCTATGGGGTCCAAACAGTGAGCTTGCTCAGAACAAAAGAACTGTGCTTCCTACACACACGGGCCATATCTAGTTCAATTCTGCTTAGGAAACTGACAAGAACAGTAGCTCCTCTTCAGTCCAATACACTGTACTTGATGGGAACAGACGCGAGTGCTATTTGCACTGTGTATGGCAATGGGAGAGCAATAGTGTCTTTCCTTAGCAGAAAACAATTCTTGCTCATAGGGACGAAAACTGCATGTGATTCAACTCCATTTAGGACTGGGAAACAAACGCTAGCTCGCCTTACAAGAAACACACTCTGCTTTTGAGGAAAGAGCACTCTTCTACTCTACTGTGTTTCCTATAGGGCCAGAACAGTGAGCTTGCTGAGTACAAAAGAACTGTGCTTCCTACACACATGGGCCATATCTAGTTCAACTCTGCTTAGGAAACTGACAAGAACAGTAGCTCCTCTTCAGTCCAATACACTGTACTTGCTGGGAACAAACGCGAGGGCTATTTGCACTGTGTATGGCAAAGGGAGCGCAATAGTGACTCTTCTTACCAGAAAACAACTCTTGCTCGTAGGACCAGAAACTGCATGTGTATTTCAACTCCAATTAGGACTGGAAAACAAACGCTAGCTCACCTTACAAGAAACACACTCTGCTTTTGAGAAAAATGCACTCTTCTACTCTACTGTGTTTTCTATGGGGTTCGAAATGTGAGCTTGCTCAGAACAAAAGAACTGTGCTTCCTACACACACGGGCCATATCTTGTTCAATTCTGCTTAGGAAACTGACAAGAACAGTAGCTCCAATTCAGTCCAATACACTGTACTTGCTGGGAACAGACGCGAGGGCTATTTGCATTGTGTATGGCAAAGGGAGAGCAATAGTGACTCTTCTAACCAGAAAACATCTCTTGCTGGTAGGACCAGAAACTGCATGTGTATTTCAACTCCATTTATTACTGGGAAACAAACGCTAGCTCGCCTTACAAGAAACACACTCTGCTTTTGAGAAAAGAGCACTCTTCCCTCTACTGTGTTTCCTATGGGGTTAGAACAGTGAGCTTGCACAGAACAAAAGAACTGTGCTTCCTACAAACACGGGCCTTATTTAGTTCAACTTGGCTTAGGAAACTGACATGAACAGTAGCTCCTCTTCAGACCAATACACTGTACTTGCTGGAAACAGACGCGAGTGTTATTTGTACTATGTATGGCAATGGGAGCACAATAGTGACTCTTATTACCAGAAAACAATTCTTGCTCGTAGGACCAAAAACTGCATTTGATTCAACTCCATTTAGGACTGGGAAACAAACGCTAGCTCGCCTTACAAGAAACACACTCTGCTTTTGAGAAAAGAGCACTTGTCTACTCTACAGTGTTTTCTATGGGGTCCGAACAGTGAGCTTGCTGAGAACAAAAGAACTGTGCTTCCTACACACACGGGCCATATCTAGTTCAACTCTGCTTAGGAAACTGACAAGAACAGTAACTCCTCTTCAGTCCAATACACTGTACTTGCTGGGAAGAGACGAGAGGGCTATTTGCACTATGTATGGCAAAGGGAGCGCAAAACTGACTCTTCTTAACAGAAAACAACTCTTGCTCGTAGGACCAAAAACTGCATTTGATTCAACTCCATTTAGAACTGGGAAACAAACGCTAGATCGCCTTACAGGAAACACACTCTGCTTTTGAGAAAAGAGCACTCTTCTACTCTACTGTGTTTCCTATGGGGTCCGAACAGTGAGCTTGCTTAGAACAAAAGAACTGTGCTTCCTACACACACAGGCCCTATCTAGTTCAACTCTGCTTAGGAAACTGACAAGAACAGTAGATCCTCTTCATTCCAATACACTGTACATGCTGGGTACAGACGCCAGTGCTACTTGCACTGTGTATGGCAATGGGAGCGCAATAGTGACTCTTCTTACCAGAAAACAACCCTTGCTCGTAGGACTAGAAACTGCATGTGATTCAACTCCTTTTAGGACTGGGAAACAAACACTAGCTCGCCTTACAAGAAACACACTCTGCTTTTGAGAAAAGAGCACTCTTCTACTCTACTGTGTTTCCTACAGAGTCCAAACAGTGAGCTTGCTCAGAACAAAAGAACTGTGCTTCCTACACACACGGGCCATATCTAGTTCACGGGCCATCTAGTTCAATTCTGCTTAGGAAACTGACAAGAACAGTAGCTCCTCTTCAGTCCAATACACTGTACTTGCTGGGAACAGACGTGAGTGCTATTTGCACTGTGTATGGCAATGGGAGAGCAATAGTGACTTTCCTTACCAGAAAAAAACTCTTGCTCATAGGAACGGAAACTGCATGTGATTCAACTCCTTTTAGGACTGGGAAACAAACGCTAGCTCGCCTTACAAGAAACACACTCTGCTTTTGAGGAAAGAACACTCTTCTTCTCTACTGTGTTTCCTATAGTGTCAGAACAGTGAGCTTGCTGAGTACAAAAGAACTGTGCTTCCTACACACACGGGCCATATCTAGGTCAATTCTGCTTAGGAAACTGACAAGAACAGTAGCTCCTCTTCAGTCCAATACACTGTACTTGCTGAGAACAGACGCAGTGCTATTTGCACTGTGTATGGCATTGGGAGCGCAATAGTGACTTTCCTTACCTGAAAACAACTCTTGCTCATAGGAACGGAAACTGCATGTGATTCAACTCCATTTAGGACTGCGAAACAAACGCTAGCTCGCCTTACAAAAAACACACTTTGCTTTTGAGGAAAGAGCACTCTTCTACTCTATTGTGTTTCCTATAGGGCCAGAACAGTGAGCTTGCTGAGTACAAAAGAACTGTGCTTCCTACACACATGGGCCATATCTCGTTCAACTCTGCTTAGGAACCTGACAAGAACAGTAGATCCTCTTCAGTCCAATACACTGTACATGCTGGGAACAGAGGACAGTGCTATTTGCCCTGTGTATGACAATAGGAGCACAATAGTGACTCTTATTACCAGAAAAAACTCTTGCTCGTAGGACCAGAAACTGCATGTGTATTTCAACTCCATTTAGGACTGTTAAACAAACGCTAGCTCACCTTACAAGAAACACACTCTGCTTTTGAGAAAATTGCACTCTTCTACTCTACTGTGTTTTCCATGGGGTTCGAAATGTGAGCTTGCTCAGAACAAAAGAACTGTGCTTCCTACACACACGGGCCATATCTAGTTCAATTCTGCTTAGGAAACTGACAAGAACAGTAGATCGTCTTCAGTCCAATACACTGTACATGCTGGGTACAGACGCCAGTGCTATTTGCACTGTGTATGGCAATGGGAGCGCAATAATGACTTTTCTTACCAGAAAACAACTCTTGCTCGTAGGACCAGAAACTGCATGTGTATTTCAACTCCATTTGGGACTGGGAAACAAATGCTAGTTCACCTTACAAGAAACACACTCTGCTTTTGAGAAAAGAGCACTCTTCTACTCTACTGTTTTTCCTATGGGGTTCGAAATGTGAGCATTCTCAGAACAAAAGAACTGTGCTTCCTACAAACACGGGCCATATCTTGTTCAATTCTGCTTAGGAAACTGACAAGAATAGTATAACCTCTTCATTCCCATAGACTGTACATGCTGGGAACAGACGCCAGTGCTATTTGCCCTGTGTGTGACAATGGGAGCGCAATAGTGACTCTTCTTACCAGAAAACAACTCTTGCTCATAGGACCAGAAACTGCATGTGATTCAACTCCATTTGGGACTGGGAAACAAACGATAGCTCGCCTTACAAGAAACACACTCTGCTTTTGAGAAAAGAGCACTCTTCTACTCTACTGTGTTTCCTAAGGGGTCCGAACAGTGAGCTTGCTCAGAACAAAAGAACTGTGCTTCCTACACACACGGGCCATATCTAGTTCAACTCTGCTTAGGAAAGTGAAAAGAACAGTAGATCCTCTTCAGTCCAATACCCTGTACATGCTGGGTACAGCCGCCAGTGCTATTTGCACTGTGTATGGCAATGGGAGCGCAATAGTGACTCTTCTTACCAGAAAACAACTCTTGCTCGTAGGACCAGAAACTGCATGTGATTCAACTCCATTTAGGACTGGGAAACAAACGCTAGCTCGCCTTACAAGAAACACACTCTGCTTTTGAGAAAAGAGCACTCTTCTACTCTACTGTGTTTTCTATGGGGTCCAAACAGTGAGCTTGCTCAGAACAAAAGAACTGTGCTTCCTACACACACGGGCCATATCTAGTTCAATTCTGCTTAGGAAACTGACAAGAACAGTAGCTCCTCTTCAGTCCAATACACTGTACTTGATGGGAACAGACGCGAGTGCTATTTGCACTGTGTATGGCAATGGGAGAGCAATAGTGACTTTCCTTAGCAGAAAACAATTCTTGCTCATAGGGACGAAAACTGCATGTGATTCAACTCCATTTAGGACTGGGAAACAAACGCTAGCTCGCCTTACAAGAAACACACTCTGCTTTTGAGGAAAGAGCACTCTTCTACTCTACTGTGTTTCCTATAGGGCCAGAACAGTGAGCTTGCTGAGTACAAAAGAACTGTGCTTCCTACACACATGGGCCATATCTAGTTCAACTCTGCTTAGGAAACTGACAAGAACAGTAGCTCCTCTTCAGTCCAATACACTGTACTTGCTGGGAACAAACGCGAGGGCTATTTGCACTGTGTATGGCAAAGGGAGCGCAATAGTGACTCTTCTTACCAGAAAACAACTCTTGCTCGTAGGACCAGAAACTGCATGTGTATTTCAACTCCAATTAGGACTGGAAAACAAACGCTAGCTCACCTTACAAGAAACACACTCTGCTTTTGAGAAAAATGCACTCTTCTACTCTACTGTGTTTTCTATGGGGTTCGAAATGTGAGCTTGCTCAGAACAAAAGAACTGTGCTTCCTACACACACGGGCCATATCTTGTTCAATTCTGCTTAGGAAACTGACAAGAACAGTAGCTCCAATTCAGTCCAATACACTGTACTTGCTGGGAACAGACGCGAGGGCTATTTGCATTGTGTATGGCAAAGGGAGAGCAATAGTGACTCTTCTAACCAGAAAACATCTCTTGCTGGTAGGACCAGAAACTGCATGTGTATTTCAACTCCATTTATTACTGGGAAACAAACGCTAGCTCGCCTTACAAGAAACACACTCTGCTTTTGAGAAAAGAGCACTCTTCCCTCTACTGTGTTTCCTATGGGGTTAGAACAGTGAGCTTGCACAGAACAAAAGAACTGTGCTTCCTACAAACACGGGCCTTATTTAGTTCAACTTGGCTTAGGAAACTGACATGAACAGTAGCTCCTCTTCAGACCAATACACTGTACTTGCTGGAAACAGACGCGAGTGTTATTTGTACTATGTATGGCAATGGGAGCACAATAGTGACTCTTATTACCAGAAAACAATTCTTGCTCGTAGGACCAAAAACTGCATTTGATTCAACTCCATTTAGGACTGGGAAACAAACGCTAGCTCGCCTTACAAGAAACACACTCTGCTTTTGAGAAAAGAGCACTTGTCTACTCTACAGTGTTTTCTATGGGGTCCGAACAGTGAGCTTGCTGAGAACAAAAGAACTGTGCTTCCTACACACACGGGCCATATCTAGTTCAACTCTGCTTAGGAAACTGACAAGAACAGTAACTCCTCTTCAGTCCAATACACTGTACTTGCTGGGAAGAGACGAGAGGGCTATTTGCACTATGTATGGCAAAGGGAGCGCAAAACTGACTCTTCTTAACAGAAAACAACTCTTGCTCGTAGGACCAAAAACTGCATTTGATTCAACTCCATTTAGAACTGGGAAACAAACGCTAGATCGCCTTACAGGAAACACACTCTGCTTTTGAGAAAAGAGCACTCTTCTACTCTACTGTGTTTCCTATGGGGTCCGAACAGTGAGCTTGCTTAGAACAAAAGAACTGTGCTTCCTACACACACAGGCCCTATCTAGTTCAACTCTGCTTAGGAAACTGACAAGAACAGTAGATCCTCTTCATTCCAATACACTGTACATGCTGGGTACAGACGCCAGTGCTACTTGCACTGTGTATGGCAATGGGAGCGCAATAGTGACTCTTCTTACCAGAAAACAACCCTTGCTCGTAGGACTAGAAACTGCATGTGATTCAACTCCTTTTAGGACTGGGAAACAAACACTAGCTCGCCTTACAAGAAACACACTCTGCTTTTGAGAAAAGAGCACTCTTCTACTCTACTGTGTTTCCTACGGAGTCCAAACAGTGAGCTTGCTCAGAACAAAAGAACTGTGCTTCCTACACACACGGGCCATATCTAGTTCAATTCAGCTTAGGAAACTGACAAGAACAGTAGCTCCTCTTCAGTCCAATACACTGTACTTGCTGGGAACAGACGTGAGTGCTATTTGCACTGTGTATGGCAATGGGAGAGCAATAGTGACTTTCCTTACCAGAAAAAAACTCTTGCTCATAGGAACGGAAACTGCATGTGATTCAACTCCTTTTAGGACTGGGAAACAAACGCTAGCTCGCCTTACAAGAAACACACTCTGCTTTTGAGGAAAGAACACTCTTCTTCTCTACTGTGTTTCCTATAGTGTCAGAACAGTGAGCTTGCTGAGTACAAAAGAACTGTGCTTCCTACACACATGGGCCATATCTAGTTCAACTCTGCTTAGGAACCTGACAAGAACAGTAGCTCCTCTTCCGTAAAATACACTGTACATGCTGGGAACAGAGGCCAGGGCTATTTGCCCTGAGTATGACAATGGGAGCACAATAGTAACTCTTATTACCAGAAAAATTTCTTACTCGTAGGACCAGAAACTGCATGTGATTCAACTCCATTTAGGACTGGGAAACAAACGCTAGCTCGAATTACAAGAAACACACTCTGCTTTTGAGAAAAGAGCACTCTCCTACTCTACTGTGTTTCCTATAAGGCCAGAACATGGAGCTTGCTCAGAACAAAAGAACTGTGCTTCCTACAGACACGGGCCATATCTAGGTCAATTCTGCTTAGGAAACTGACAAGAACAGTAGCTCCTCTTCAGTCCAATACACTGTACTTGCTGAGAACAGACGCGAGTGCTATTTGCACTGTGTATGGCATTGGGAGCGCAATAGTGACTTTCCTTACCTGAAAACAACTCTTGCTCATAGGAACGGAAACTGCATGTGATTCAACTCCATTTAGGACTGCGAAACAAACGCTAGCTCGCCTTACAAAAAACACACTTTGCTTTTGAGGAAAGAGCACTCTTCTACTCTATTGTGTTTCCTATAGGGCCAGAACAGTGAGCTTGCTGAGTACAAAAGAACTGTGCTTCCTACACACATGGGCCATATCTCGTTCAACTCTGCTTAGGAACCTGACAAGAACAGTAGATCCTCTTCAGTCCAATACACTGTACATGCTGGGAACAGAGGACAGTGCTATTTGCCCTGTGTATGACAATAGGAGCACAATAGTGACTCTTATTACCAGAAAAAACTCTTGCTCGTAGGACCAGAAACTGCATGTGTATTTCAACTCCATTTAGGACTGTTAAACAAACGCTAGCTCACCTTACAAGAAACACACTCTGCTTTTGAGAAAATTGCACTCTTCTACTCTACTGTGTTTTCCATGGGGTTCGAAATGTGAGCTTGCTCAGAACAAAAGAACTGTGCTTCCTACACACACGGGCCATATCTAGTTCAATTCTGCTTAGGAAACTGACAAGAACAGTAGATCGTCTTCAGTCCAATACACTGTACATGCTGGGTACAGACGCCAGTGCTATTTGCACTGTGTATGGCAATGGGAGCGCAATAATGACTTTTCTTACCAGAAAACAACTCTTGCTCGTAGGACCAGAAACTGCATGTGTATTTCAACTCCATTTGGGACTGGGAAACAAATGCTAGTTCACCTTACAAGAAACACACTCTGCTTTTGAGAAAAGAGCACTCTTCTACTCTACTGTTTTTCCTATGGGGTTCGAAATGTGAGCATTCTCAGAACAAAAGAACTGTGCTTCCTACAAACACGGGCCATATCTTGTTCAATTCTGCTTAGGAAACTGACAAGAATAGTATAACCTCTTCATTCCCA
Source organism: Peromyscus eremicus (assembly GCF_949786415.1). Lineage (NCBI taxonomy): Eukaryota > Metazoa > Chordata > Mammalia > Rodentia > Cricetidae > Peromyscus > Peromyscus eremicus. Next base: position 127,543 of record NW_026735283.1, on the reverse strand, counting down.
TAGACTGTACATGCTGGGAACAGACGCCAGTGCTATTTGCCCTGTGTGTGACAATGGGAGCGCAATAGTGACTCTTCTTACCAGAAAACAACTCTTGCTCGTAGGACCAGAAAGTGCATGTGATTCAACTCCATTTGGGACTGGGAAACAAACGATAGCTCGCCTTACAAGAAACACACTCTGCTTTTGAGAAAAGAGCACTCTTCTACTCTACTGTGTTTCCTAAGGGGTCCGAACAGTGAGCTTGCTCAGAACAAAAGAACTGTGCTTCCTACACACACGGGCCATATCTATTTCAACTCTGCTTAGGAAAGTGAAAAGAACAGTAGATCCTCTTCAGTCCAATACCCTGTACATGCTGGGTACAGCCGCCAGTGCTATTTGCACTGTGTATGGCAATGGGAGCGCAATAGTGACTCTTCTTACCAGAAAACAACTCTTGCTCGTAGGACCAGAAACTGCATGTGATTCAACTCCATTTAGGACTGGGAAACAAACGCTAGCTTGCCTTACAAGAAACACACTCTGCTTTTGAGAAAAGAGCACTCTTCTACTCTACTGTGTTTTCTATGGGGTCCAAACAGTGAGCTTGCTCAGAACAAAAGAACTGTGCTTCCTACACACACGGGCCATATCTAGTTCAATTCTGCTTAGGAAACTGACAAGAACAGTAGCTCCTCTTCAGTCCAATACACTGTACTTGATGGGAACAGACGCGAGTGCTATTTGCACTGTGTATGGCAATGGGAGAGCAATAGTGACTTTCCTTAGCAGAAAACAATTCTTGCTCATAGGGACGAAAACTGCATGTGATTCAACTCCATTTAGGACTGGGAAACAAACGCTAGCTCGCCTTACAAGAAACACACTCTGCTTTTGAGGAAAGAGCACTCTTCTACTCTACTGTGTTTCCTATAGGGCCAGAACAGTGAGCTTGCTGAGTACAAAAGAACTTTGCTTCCTACACACATGGGCCATATCTAGTTCAACTCTGCTTAGGAAACTGACAAGAACAGTAGCTCCTCTTCAGTCCAATACACTGTACTTGCTGGGAACAAACGCGAGGGCTATTTGCACTGTGTATGGCAAAGGGAGCGCAATAGTGACTCTTCTTACCAGAAAACAACTCTTGCTCGTAGGACCAGAAACTGCATGTGTATTTCAACTCCAATTAGGACTGGAAAACAAACGCTAGCTCACCTTACAAGAAACACACTCTGCTTTTGAGAAAAATGCACTCTTCTAATCTACTGTGTTTTCTATGGGGTTCGAAATGTGAGCTTGCTCAGAACAAAAGAACTGTGCTTCCTACACACACGGGCCATATCTTGTTCAATTCTGCTTAGGAAACTGACAAGAACAGTAGCTCCAATTCAGTCCAATACACTGTACTTGCTGGGAACAGACGCGAGGGCTATTTGCATTGTGTATGTCAAAGGGAGAGCAATAGTGACTCTTCTAACCAGAAAACATCTCTTGCTGGTAGGACCAGAAACTGCATGTGTATTTCAACTCCATTTATTACTGGGAAACAAACGCTAGCTCGCCTTACAAGAAACACACTCTGCTTTTGAGAAAAGAGCACTCTTCCCTCTACTGTGTTTCCTATGGGGTTAGAACAGTGAGCTTGCTCAGAACAAAAGAACTGTGCTTCCTACAAACACGGGCCTTATTTAGTTCAACTTGGCTTAGGAAACTGACATGAACAGTAGCTCCTCTTCAGACCAATACACTGTACTTGCTGGAAACAGACGCGAGTGTTATTTGTACTATGTATGGCAATGGGAGCACAATAGTGACTCTTATTACCAGAAAACAATTCTTGCTCGTAGGACCAAAAACTGCATTTGATTCAACTCCATTTAGGACTGGGAAACAAACGCTAGCTCGCCTTACAAGAAACACACTCTGCTTTTGAGAAAAGAGCACTCGTCTACTCTACAGTGTTTTCTATGGGGTCCGAACAGTGAGCTTGTTGAGAACAAAAGAACTGTGCTTCCTACACACACGGGCCATATCTAGTTCAACTCTGCTTAGGAAACTGACAAGAACAGTAGCTCCTCTTCAGTCCAATACACTGTACTTGCTGGGAAGAGACGAGAGGGCTATTTGCACTATGTATGGCAAAGGGAGCGCAATACTGACTCTTCTTACCAGAAAACAACTCTTGCTCGTAGGACCAAAAACTGCATTTGATTCAACTCCATTTAGAACTGGGAAACAAACGCTAGATCGCCTTACAGGAAACACACTCTGCTTTTGAGAAAAGAGCACTCTTCTACTCTACTGTGTTTCCTATGGGGTCCGAACAGTGAGCTTGCTTAGAACAAAAGAACTGTGCTTCCTACACACACAGGCCCTATCTAGTTCAACTCTGCTTAGGAAACTGACAAGAACAGTAGATCCTCTTCATTCCAATACACTGTACATGCTGGGTACAGACGCCAGTGCTACTTGCACTGTGTATGGCAATGGGAGCGCAATAGTGACTCTTCTTACCAGAAAACAACCCTTGCTCGTAGGACTAGAAACTGCATGTGATTCAACTCCTTTTAGGACTGGGAAACAAACACTAGCTCGCCTTACAAGAAACACACTCTGCTTTTGAGAAAAGAGCACTCTTCTACTCTACTGTGTTTCCTACGGAGTCCAAACAGTGAGCTTGCTCAGAACAAAAGAACTGTGCTTCCTACACACACGGGCCATATCTAGTTCAATTCTGCTTAGGAAACTGACAAGAACAGTAGCTCCTCTTCAGTCCAATACACTGTACTTGCTGGGAACAGACGTGAGTGCTATTTGCACTGTGTATGGCAATGGGAGAGCAATAGTGACTTTCCTTACCAGAAAAAAACTCTTGCTCATAGGAACGGAAACTGCATGTGATTCAACTCCTTTTAGGACTGGGAAACAAACGCTAGCTCGCCTTACAAGAAACACACTCTGCTTTTGAGGAAAGAACACTCTTCTTCTCTACTGTGTTTCCTATAGTGTCAGAACAGTGAGCTTGCTGAGTACAAAAGAACTGTGCTTCCTACACACACGGGCCATATCTAGGTCAATTCTGCTTAGGAAACTGACAAGAACAGTAGCTCCTCTTCAGTCCAATACACTGTACTTGCTGAGAACAGACGCAGTGCTATTTGCACTGTGTATGGCATTGGGAGCGCAATAGTGACTTTCCTTACCTGAAAACAACTCTTGCTCATAGGAACGGAAACTGCATGTGATTCAACTCCATTTAGGACTGCGAAACAAACGCTAGCTCGCCTTACAAAAAACACACTTTGCTTTTGAGGAAAGAGCACTCTTCTACTCTATTGTGTTTCCTATAGGGCCAGAACAGTGAGCTTGCTGAGTACAAAAGAACTGTGCTTCCTACACACATGGGCCATATCTCGTTCAACTCTGCTTAGGAACCTGACAAGAACAGTAGATCCTCTTCAGTCCAATACACTGTACATGCTGGGAACAGAGGACAGTGCTATTTGCCCTGTGTATGACAATAGGAGCACAATAGTGACTCTTATTACCAGAAAAAACTCTTGCTCGTAGGACCAGAAACTGCATGTGTATTTCAACTCCATTTAGGACTGTTAAACAAACGCTAGCTCACCTTACAAGAAACACACTCTGCTTTTGAGAAAATTGCACTCTTCTACTCTACTGTGTTTTCCATGGGGTTCGAAATGTGAGCTTGCTCAGAACAAAAGAACTGTGCTTCCTACACACACGGGCCATATCTAGTTCAATTCTGCTTAGGAAACTGACAAGAACAGTAGATCGTCTTCAGTCCAATACACTGTACATGCTGGGTACAGACGCCAGTGCTATTTGCACTGTGTATGGCAAAGGGAGCGCAATAATGACTTTTCTTACCAGAAAACAACTCTTGCTCGTAGGACCAGAAACTGCATGTGTATTTCAACTCCATTTGGGACTGGGAAACAAATGCTAGTTCACCTTACAAGAAACACACTCTGCTTTTGAGAAAAGAGCACTCTTCTACTCTACTGTTTTTCCTATGGGGTTCGAAATGTGAGCATTCTCAGAACAAAAGAACTGTGCTTCCTACAAACACGGGCCATATCTTGTTCAATTCTGCTTAGGAAACTGACAAGAATAGTATAACCTCTTCATTCCCATAGACTGTACATGCTGGGAACAGACGCCAGTGCTATTTGCCCTGTGTGTGACAATGGGAGCGCAATAGTGACTCTTCTTACCAGAAAACAACTCTTGCTCATAGGACCAGAAACTGCATGTGATTCAACTCCATTTGGGACTGGGAAACAAACGATAGCTCGCCTTACAAGAAACACACTCTGCTTTTGAGAAAAGAGCACTCTTCTACTCTACTGTGTTTCCTAAGGGGTCCGAACAGTGAGCTTGCTCAGAACAAAAGAACTGTGCTTCCTACACACACGGGCCATATCTAGTTCAACTCTGCTTAGGAAAGTGAAAAGAACAGTAGATCCTCTTCAGTCCAATACCCTGTACATGCTGGGTACAGCCGCCAGTGCTATTTGCACTGTGTATGGCAATGGGAGCGCAATAGTGACTCTTCTTACCAGAAAACAACTCTTGCTCGTAGGACCAGAAACTGCATGTGATTCAACTCCATTTAGGACTGGGAAACAAACGCTAGCTCGCCTTACAAGAAACACACTCTGCTTTTGAGAAAAGAGCACTCTTCTACTCTACTGTGTTTTCTATGGGGTCCAAACAGTGAGCTTGCTCAGAACAAAAGAACTGTGCTTCCTACACACACGGGCCATATCTAGTTCAATTCTGCTTAGGAAACTGACAAGAACAGTAGCTCCTCTTCAGTCCAATACACTGTACTTGATGGGAACAGACGCGAGTGCTATTTGCACTGTGTATGGCAATGGGAGAGCAATAGTGACTTTCCTTAGCAGAAAACAATTCTTGCTCATAGGGACGAAAACTGCATGTGATTCAACTCCATTTAGGACTGGGAAACAAACGCTAGCTCGCCTTACAAGAAACACACTCTGCTTTTGAGGAAAGAGCACTCTTCTACTCTACTGTGTTTCCTATAGGGCCAGAACAGTGAGCTTGCTGAGTACAAAAGAACTGTGCTTCCTACACACATGGGCCATATCTAGTTCAACTCTGCTTAGGAAACTGACAAGAACAGTAGCTCCTCTTCAGTCCAATACACTGTACTTGCTGGGAACAAACGCGAGGGCTATTTGCACTGTGTATGGCAAAGGGAGCGCAATAGTGACTCTTCTTACCAGAAAACAACTCTTGCTCGTAGGACCAGAAACTGCATGTGTATTTCAACTCCAATTAGGACTGGAAAACAAACGCTAGCTCACCTTACAAGAAACACACTCTGCTTTTGAGAAAAATGCACTCTTCTACTCTACTGTGTTTTCTATGGGGTTCGAAATGTGAGCTTGCTCAGAACAAAAGAACTGTGCTTCCTACACACACGGGCCATATCTTGTTCAATTCTGCTTAGGAAACTGACAAGAACAGTAGCTCCAATTCAGTCCAATACACTGTACTTGCTGGGAACAGACGCGAGGGCTATTTGCATTGTGTATGGCAAAGGGAGAGCAATAGTGACTCTTCTAACCAGAAAACATCTCTTGCTGGTAGGACCAGAAACTGCATGTGTATTTCAACTCCATTTATTACTGGGAAACAAACGCTAGCTCGCCTTACAAGAAACACACTCTGCTTTTGAGAAAAGAGCACTCTTCCCTCTACTGTGTTTCCTATGGGGTTAGAACAGTGAGCTTGCACAGAACAAAAGAACTGTGCTTCCTACAAACACGGGCCTTATTTAGTTCAACTTGGCTTAGGAAACTGACATGAACAGTAGCTCCTCTTCAGACCAATACACTGTACTTGCTGGAAACAGACGCGAGTGTTATTTGTACTATGTATGGCAATGGGAGCACAATAGTGACTCTTATTACCAGAAAACAATTCTTGCTCGTAGGACCAAAAACTGCATTTGATTCAACTCCATTTAGGACTGGGAAACAAACGCTAGCTCGCCTTACAAGAAACACACTCTGCTTTTGAGAAAAGAGCACTTGTCTACTCTACAGTGTTTTCTATGGGGTCCGAACAGTGAGCTTGCTGAGAACAAAAGAACTGTGCTTCCTACACACACGGGCCATATCTAGTTCAACTCTGCTTAGGAAACTGACAAGAACAGTAACTCCTCTTCAGTCCAATACACTGTACTTGCTGGGAAGAGACGAGAGGGCTATTTGCACTATGTATGGCAAAGGGAGCGCAAAACTGACTCTTCTTAACAGAAAACAACTCTTGCTCGTAGGACCAAAAACTGCATTTGATTCAACTCCATTTAGAACTGGGAAACAAACGCTAGATCGCCTTACAGGAAACACACTCTGCTTTTGAGAAAAGAGCACTCTTCTACTCTACTGTGTTTCCTATGGGGTCCGAACAGTGAGCTTGCTTAGAACAAAAGAACTGTGCTTCCTACACACACAGGCCCTATCTAGTTCAACTCTGCTTAGGAAACTGACAAGAACAGTAGATCCTCTTCATTCCAATACACTGTACATGCTGGGTACAGACGCCAGTGCTACTTGCACTGTGTATGGCAATGGGAGCGCAATAGTGACTCTTCTTACCAGAAAACAACCCTTGCTCGTAGGACTAGAAACTGCATGTGATTCAACTCCTTTTAGGACTGGGAAACAAACACTAGCTCGCCTTACAAGAAACACACTCTGCTTTTGAGAAAAGAGCACTCTTCTACTCTACTGTGTTTCCTACGGAGTCCAAACAGTGAGCTTGCTCAGAACAAAAGAACTGTGCTTCCTACACACACGGGCCATATCTAGTTCAATTCAGCTTAGGAAACTGACAAGAACAGTAGCTCCTCTTCAGTCCAATACACTGTACTTGCTGGGAACAGACGTGAGTGCTATTTGCACTGTGTATGGCAATGGGAGAGCAATAGTGACTTTCCTTACCAGAAAAAAACTCTTGCTCATAGGAACGGAAACTGCATGTGATTCAACTCCTTTTAGGACTGGGAAACAAACGCTAGCTCGCCTTACAAGAAACACACTCTGCTTTTGAGGAAAGAACACTCTTCTTCTCTACTGTGTTTCCTATAGTGTCAGAACAGTGAGCTTGCTGAGTACAAAAGAACTGTGCTTCCTACACACATGGGCCATATCTAGTTCAACTCTGCTTAGGAACCTGACAAGAACAGTAGCTCCTCTTCCGTAAAATACACTGTACATGCTGGGAACAGAGGCCAGGGCTATTTGCCCTGAGTATGACAATGGGAGCACAATAGTAACTCTTATTACCAGAAAAATTTCTTACTCGTAGGACCAGAAACTGCATGTGATTCAACTCCATTTAGGACTGGGAAACAAACGCTAGCTCGAATTACAAGAAACACACTCTGCTTTTGAGAAAAGAGCACTCTCCTACTCTACTGTGTTTCCTATAAGGCCAGAACATGGAGCTTGCTCAGAACAAAAGAACTGTGCTTCCTACAGACACGGGCCATATCTAGGTCAATTCTGCTTAGGAAACTGACAAGAACAGTAGCTCCTCTTCAGTCCAATACACTGTACTTGCTGAGAACAGACGCGAGTGCTATTTGCACTGTGTATGGCATTGGGAGCGCAATAGTGACTTTCCTTACCTGAAAACAACTCTTGCTCATAGGAACGGAAACTGCATGTGATTCAACTCCATTTAGGACTGCGAAACAAACGCTAGCTCGCCTTACAAAAAACACACTTTGCTTTTGAGGAAAGAGCACTCTTCTACTCTATTGTGTTTCCTATAGGGCCAGAACAGTGAGCTTGCTGAGTACAAAAGAACTGTGCTTCCTACACACATGGGCCATATCTCGTTCAACTCTGCTTAGGAACCTGACAAGAACAGTAGATCCTCTTCAGTCCAATACACTGTACATGCTGGGAACAGAGGACAGTGCTATTTGCCCTGTGTATGACAATAGGAGCACAATAGTGACTCTTATTACCAGAAAAAACTCTTGCTCGTAGGACCAGAAACTGCATGTGTATTTCAACTCCATTTAGGACTGTTAAACAAACGCTAGCTCACCTTACAAGAAACACACTCTGCTTTTGAGAAAATTGCACTCTTCTACTCTACTGTGTTTTCCATGGGGTTCGAAATGTGAGCTTGCTCAGAACAAAAGAACTGTGCTTCCTACACACACGGGCCATATCTAGTTCAATTCTGCTTAGGAAACTGACAAGAACAGTAGATCGTCTTCAGTCCAATACACTGTACATGCTGGGTACAGACGCCAGTGCTATTTGCACTGTGTATGGCAAAGGGAGCGCAATAATGACTTTTCTTACCAGAAAACAACTCTTGCTCGTAGGACCAGAAACTGCATGTGTATTTCAACTCCATTTGGGACTGGGAAACAAATGCTAGTTCACCTTACAAGAAACACACTCTGCTTTTGAGAAAAGAGCACTCTTCTACTCTACTGTTTTTCCTATGGGGTTCGAAATGTGAGCATTCTCAGAACAAAAGAACTGTGCTTCCTACAAACACGGGCCATATCTTGTTCAATTCTGCTTAGGAAACTGACAAGAATAATATAACCTCTTCATTCCCATAGACTGTACATGCTGGGAACAGACGCCAGTGCTATTTGCCCTGTGTGTGACAATGGGAGCGCAATAGTGACTCTTCTTACCAGAAAACAACTCTTGCTCGTAGGACCAGAAAGTGCATGTGATTCAACTCCATTTGGGACTGGGAAACAAACGATAGCTCGCCTTACAAGAAACACACTCTGCTTTTGAGAAAAGAGCACTCTTCTACTCTACTGTGTTTCCTAAGGGGTCCGAACAGTGAGCTTGCTCAGAACAAAAGAACTGTGCTTCCTACACACACGGGCCATATCTATTTCAACTCTGCTTAGGAAAGTGAAAAGAACAGTAGATCCTCTTCAGTCCAATACCCTGTACATGCTGGGTACAGCCGCCAGTGCTATTTGCACTGTGTATGGCAATGGGAGCACAATAGTGACTCTTCTTACCAGAAAACAACTCTTGCTCGTAGGACCAGAAACTGCATGTGATTCAACTCCATTTAGGACTGGGAAACAAACGCTAGCTTGCCTTACAAGAAACACACTCTGCTTTTGAGAAAAGAGCACTCTTCTACTCTACTGTGTTTTCTATGGGGTCCAAACAGTGAGCTTGCTCAGAACAAAAGAACTGTGCTTCCTACACACACGGGCCATATCTAGTTCAATTCTGCTTAGGAAACTGACAAGAACAGTAGCTCCTCTTCAGTCCAATACACTGTACTTGATGGGAACAGACGCGAGTGCTATTTGCACTGTGTATGGCAATGGGAGAGCAATAGTGACTTTCCTTAGCAGAAAACAATTCTTGCTCATAGGGACGAAAACTGCATGTGATTCAACTCCATTTAGGACTGGGAAACAAACGCTAGCTCGCCTTACAAGAAACACACTCTGCTTTTGAGGAAAGAGCACTCTTCTACTCTACTGTGTTTCCTATAGGGCCAGAACAGTGAGCTTGCTGAGTACAAAAGAACTTTGCTTCCTACACACATGGGCCATATCTAGTTCAACTCTGCTTAGGAAACTGACAAGAACAGTAGCTCCTCTTCAGTCCAATACACTGTACTTGCTGGGAACAAACGCGAGGGCTATTTGCACTGTGTATGGCAAAGGGAGCGCAATAGTGACTCTTCTTACCAGAAAACAACTCTTGCTCGTAGGACCAGAAACTGCATGTGTATTTCAACTCCAATTAGGACTGGAAAACAAACGCTAGCTCACCTTACAAGAAACACACTCTGCTTTTGAGAAAAATGCACTCTTCTAATCTACTGTGTTTTCTATGGGGTTCGAAATGTGAGCTTGCTCAGAACAAAAGAACTGTGCTTCCTACACACACGGGCCATATCTTGTTCAATTCTGCTTAGGAAACTGACAAGAACAGTAGCTCCAATTCAGTCCAATACACTGTACTTGCTGGGAACAGACGCGAGGGCTATTTGCATTGTGTATGGCAAAGGGAGAGCAATAGTGACTCTTCTAACCAGAAAACATCTCTTGCTGGTAGGACCAGAAACTGCATGTGTATTTCAACTCCATTTATTACTGGGAAACAAACGCTAGCTCGCCTTACAAGAAACACACTCTGCTTTTGAGAAAAGAGCACTCTTCCCTCTACTGTGTTTCCTATGGGGTTAGAACAGTGAGCTTGCTCAGAACAAAAGAACTGTGCTTCCTACAAACACGGGCCTTATTTAGTTCAACTTGGCTTAGGAAACTGACATGAACAGTAGCTCCTCTTCAGACCAATACACTGTACTTGCTGGAAACAGACGCGAGTGTTATTTGTACTATGTATGGCAATGGGAGCACAATAGTGACTCTTATTACCAGAAAACAATTCTTGCTCGTAGGACCAAAAACTGCATTTGATTCAACTCCATTTAGGACTGGGAAACAAACGCTAGCTCGCCTTACAAGAAACACACTCTGCTTTTGAGAAAAGAGCACTCGTCTACTCTACAGTGTTTTCTATGGGGTCCGAACAGTGAGCTTGCTGAGAACAAAAGAACTGTGCTTCCTACACACACGGGCCATATCTAGTTCAACTCTGCTTAGGAAACTGACAAGAACAGTAGCTCCTCTTCAGTCCAATACACTGTACTTGCTGGGAAGAGACGAGAGGGCTATTTGCACTATGTATGGCAAAGGGAGCGCAATACTGACTCTTCTTACCAGAAAACAACTCTTGCTCGTAGGACCAAAAACTGCATTTGATTCAACTCCATTTAGAACTGGGAAACAAACGCTAGATCGCCTTACAGGAAACACACTCTGCTTTTGAGAAAAGAGCACTCTTCTACTCTACTGTGTTTCCTATGGGGTCCGAACAGTGAGCTTGCTTAGAACAAAAGAACTGTGCTTCCTACACACACAGGCCCTATCTAGTTCAACTCTGCTTAGGAAACTGACAAGAACAGTAGATCCTCTTCATTCCAATACACTGTACATGCTGGGTACAGACGCCAGTGCTACTTGCACTGTGTATGGCAATGGGAGCGCAATAGTGACTCTTCTTACCAGAAAACAACCCTTGCTCGTAGGACTAGAAACTGCATGTGATTCAACTCCTTTTAGGACTGGGAAACAAACACTAGCTCGCCTTACAAGAAACACACTCTGCTTTTGAGAAAAGAGCACTCTTCTACTCTACTGTGTTTCCTACGGAGTCCAAACAGTGAGCTTGCTCAGAACAAAAGAACTGTGCTTCCTACACACACGGGCCATATCTAGTTCAATTCTGCTTAGGAAACTGACAAGAACAGTAGCTCCTCTTCAGTCCAATACACTGTACTTGCTGGGAACAGACGTGAGTGCTATTTGCACTGTGTATGGCAATGGGAGAGCAATAGTGACTTTCCTTACCAGAAAAAAACTCTTGCTCATAGGAACGGAAACTGCATGTGATTCAACTCCTTTTAGGACTGGGAAACAAACGCTAGCTCGCCTTACAAGAAACACACTCTGCTTTTGAGGAAAGAACACTCTTCTTCTCTACTGTGTTTCCTATAGTGTCAGAACAGTGAGCTTGCTGAGTACAAAAGAACTGTGCTTCCTACACACACGGGCCATATCTAGGTCAATTCTGCTTAGGAAACTGACAAGAACAGTAGCTCCTCTTCAGTCCAATACACTGTACTTGCTGAGAACAGACGCAGTGCTATTTGCACTGTGTATGGCATTGGGAGCGCAATAGTGACTTTCCTTACCTGAAAACAACTCTTGCTCATAGGAACGGAAACTGCATGTGATTCAACTCCATTTAGGACTGCGAAACAAACGCTAGCTCGCCTTACAAAAAACACACTTTGCTTTTGAGGAAAGAGCACTCTTCTACTCTATTGTGTTTCCTATAGGGCCAGAACAGTGAGCTTGCTGAGTACAAAAGAACTGTGCTTCCTACACACATGGGCCATATCTCGTTCAACTCTGCTTAGGAACCTGACAAGAACAGTAGATCCTCTTCAGTCCAATACACTGTACATGCTGGGAACAGAGGACAGTGCTATTTGCCCTGTGTATGACAATAGGAGCACAATAGTGACTCTTATTACCAGAAAAAACTCTTGATCGTAGGACCAGAAACTGCATGTGTATTTCAACTCCATTTAGGACTGTTAAACAAACGCTAGCTCACCTTACAAGAAACACACTCTGCTTTTGAGAAAATTGCACTCTTCTACTCTACTGTGTTTTCCATGGGGTTCGAAATGTGAGCTTGCTCAGAACAAAAGAACTGTGCTTCCTACACACACGGGCCATATCTAGTTCAATTCTGCTTAGGAAACTGACAAGAACAGTAGATCGTCTTCAGTCCAATACACTGTACATGCTGGGTACAGACGCCAGTGCTATTTGCACTGTGTATGGCAATGGGAGCGCAATAATGACTTTTCTTACCAGAAAACAACTCTTGCTCGTAGGACCAGAAACTGCATGTGTATTTCAACTCCATTTGGGACTGGGAAACAAATGCTAGTTCACCTTACAAGAAACACACTCTGCTTTTGAGAAAAGAGCACTCTTCTACTCTACTGTTTTTCCTATGGGGTTCGAAATGTGAGCATTCTCAGAACAAAAGAACTGTGCTTCCTACAAACACGGGCCATATCTTGTTCAATTCTGCTTAGGAAACTGACAAGAATAGTATAACCTCTTCATTCCCATAGACTGTACATGCTGGGAACAGACGCCAGTGCTATTTGCCCTGTGTGTGACAATGGGAGCGCAATAGTGACTCTTCTTACCAGAAAACAACTCTTGCTCATAGGACCAGAAACTGCATGTGATTCAACTCCATTTGGGACTGGGAAACAAACGATAGCTCGCCTTACAAGAAACACACTCTGCTTTTGAGAAAAGAGCACTCTTCTACTCTACTGTGTTTCCTAAGGGGTCCGAACAGTGAGCTTGCTCAGAACAAAAGAACTGTGCTTCCTACACACACGGGCCATATCTAGTTCAACTCTGCTTAGGAAAGTGAAAAGAACAGTAGATCCTCTTCAGTCCAATACCCTGTACATGCTGGGTACAGCCGCCAGTGCTATTTGCACTGTGTATGGCAATGGGAGCGCAATAGTGACTCTTCTTACCAGAAAACAACTCTTGCTCGTAGGACCAGAAACTGCATGTGATTCAACTCCATTTAGGACTGGGAAACAAACGCTAGCTCGCCTTACAAGAAACACACTCTGCTTTTGAGAAAAGAGCACTCTTCTACTCTACTGTGTTTTCTATGGGGTCCAAACAGTGAGCTTGCTCAGAACAAAAGAACTGTGCTTCCTACACACACGGGCCATATCTAGTTCAATTCTGCTTAGGAAACTGACAAGAACAGTAGCTCCTCTTCAGTCCAATACACTGTACTTGATGGGAACAGACGCGAGTGCTATTTGCACTGTGTATGGCAATGGGAGAGCAATAGTGACTTTCCTTAGCAGAAAACAATTCTTGCTCATAGGGACGAAAACTGCATGTGATTCAACTCCATTTAGGACTGGGAAACAAACGCTAGCTCGCCTTACAAGAAACACACTCTGCTTTTGAGGAAAGAGCACTCTTCTACTCTACTGTGTTTCCTATAGGGCCAGAACAGTGAGCTTGCTGAGTACAAAAGAACTTTGCTTCCTACACACATGGGCCATATCTAGTTCAACTCTGCTTAGGAAACTGACAAGAACAGTAGCTCCTCTTCAGTCCAATACACTGTACTTGCTGGGAACAAACGCGAGGGCTATTTGCACTGTGTATGGCAAAGGGAGCGCAATAGTGACTCTTCTTACCAGAAAACAACTCTTGCTCGTAGGACCAGAAACTGCATGTGTATTTCAACTCCAATTAGGACTGGAAAACAAACGCTAGCTCACCTTACAAGAAACACACTCTGCTTTTGAGAAAAATGCACTCTTCTACTCTACTGTGTTTTCTATGGGGTTCGAAATGTGAGCTTGCTCAGAACAAAAGAACTGTGCTTCCTACACACACGGGCCATATCTTGTTCAATTCTGCTTAGGAAACTGACAAGAACAGTAGCTCCAATTCAGTCCAATACACTGTACTTGCTGGGAACAGACGCGAGGGCTATTTGCATTGTGTATGGCAAAGGGAGAGCAATAGTGACTCTTCTAACCAGAAAACATCTCTTGCTGGTAGGACCAGAAACTGCATGTGTATTTCAACTCCATTTATTACTGGGAAACAAACGCTAGCTCGCCTTACAAGAAACACACTCTGCTTTTGAGAAAAGAGCACTCTTCCCTCTACTGTGTTTCCTATGGGGTTAGAACAGTGAGCTTGCACAGAACAAAAGAACTGTGCTTCCTACAAACACGGGCCTTATTTAGTTCAACTTGGCTTAGGAAACTGACATGAACAGTAGCTCCTCTTCAGACCAATACACTGTACTTGCTGGAAACAGACGCGAGTGTTATTTGTACTATGTATGGCAATGGGAGCACAATAGTGACTCTTATTACCAGAAAACAATTCTTGCTCGTAGGACCAAAAACTGCATTTGATTCAACTCCATTTAGGACTGGGAAACAAACGCTAGCTCGCCTTACAAGAAACACACTCTGCTTTTGAGAAAAGAGCACTCGTCTACTCTACAGTGTTTTCTATGGGGTCCGAACAGTGAGCTTGCTGAGAACAAAAGAACTGTGCTTCCTACACACACGGGCCATATCTAGTTCAACTCTGCTTAGGAAACTGACAAGAACAGTAACTCCTCTTCAGTCCAATACACTGTACTTGCTGGGAAGAGACGAGAGGGCTATTTGCACTATGTATGGCAAAGGGAGCGCAAAACTGACTCTTCTTAACAGAAAACAACTCTTGCTCGTAGGACCAAAAACTGCATTTGATTCAACTCCATTTAGAACTGGGAAACAAACGCTAGATCGCCTTACAGGAAACACACTCTGCTTTTGAGAAAAGAGCACTCTTCTACTCTACTGTGTTTCCTATGGGGTCCGAACAGTGAGCTTGCTTAGAACAAAAGAACTGTGCTTCCTACACACACAGGCCCTATCTAGTTCAACTCTGCTTAGGAAACTGACAAGAACAGTAGATCCTCTTCATTCCAATACACTGTACATGCTGGGTACAGACGCCAGTGCTACTTGCACTGTGTATGGCAATGGGAGCGCAATAGTGACTCTTCTTACCAGAAAACAACCCTTGCTCGTAGGACTAGAAACTGCATGTGATTCAACTCCTTTTAGGACTGGGAAACAAACACTAGCTCGCCTTACAAGAAACACACTCTGCTTTTGAGAAAAGAGCACTCTTCTACTCTACTGTGTTTCCTACGGAGTCCAAACAGTGAGCTTGCTCAGAACAAAAGAACTGTGCTTCCTACACACACGGGCCATATCTAGTTCAATTCAGCTTAGGAAACTGACAAGAACAGTAGCTCCTCTTCAGTCCAATACACTGTACTTGCTGGGAACAGACGTGAGTGCTATTTGCACTGTGTATGGCAATGGGAGAGCAATAGTGACTTTCCTTACCAGAAAAAAACTCTTGCTCATAGGAACGGAAACTGCATGTGATTCAACTCCTTTTAGGACTGGGAAACAAACGCTAGCTCGCCTTACAAGAAACACACTCTGCTTTTGAGGAAAGAACACTCTTCTTCTCTACTGTGTTTCCTATAGTGTCAGAACAGTGAGCTTGCTGAGTACAAAAGAACTGTGCTTCCTACACACATGGGCCATATCTAGTTCAACTCTGCTTAGGAACCTGACAAGAACAGTAGCTCCTCTTCCGTAAAATACACTGTACATGCTGGGAACAGAGGCCAGGGCTATTTGCCCTGAGTATGACAATGGGAGCACAATAGTAACTCTTATTACCAGAAAAATTTCTTACTCGTAGGACCAGAAACTGCATGTGATTCAACTCCATTTAGGACTGGGAAACAAACGCTAGCTCGAATTACAAGAAACACACTCTGCTTTTGAGAAAAGAGCACTCTCCTACTCTACTGTGTTTCCTATAAGGCCAGAACATGGAGCTTGCTCAGAACAAAAGAACTGTGCTTCCTACAGACACGGGCCATATCTAGGTCAATTCTGCTTAGGAAACTGACAAGAACAGTAGCTCCTCTTCAGTCCAATACACTGTACTTGCTGAGAACAGACGCGAGTGCTATTTGCACTGTGTATGGCATTGGGAGCGCAATAGTGACTTTCCTTACCTGAAAACAACTCTTGCTCATAGGAACGGAAACTGCATGTGATTCAACTCCATTTAGGACTGCGAAACAAACGCTAGCTCGCCTTACAAAAAACACACTTTGCTTTTGAGGAAAGAGCACTCTTCTACTCTATTGTGTTTCCTATAGGGCCAGAACAGTGAGCTTGCTGAGTACAAAAGAACTGTGCTTCCTACACACATGGGCCATATCTCGTTCAACTCTGCTTAGGAACCTGACAAGAACAGTAGATCCTCTTCAGTCCAATACACTGTACATGCTGGGAACAGAGGACAGTGCTATTTGCCCTGTGTATGACAATAGGAGCACAATAGTGACTCTTATTACCAGAAAAAACTCTTGCTCGTAGGACCAGAAACTGCATGTGTATTTCAACTCCATTTAGGACTGTTAAACAAACACTAGCTCGCCTTACAAGAAACACACTCTGCTTTTGAGAAAAGAGCACTCTTCTACTCTACTGTGTTTCCTACGGAGTCCAAACAGTGAGCTTGCTCAGAACAAAAGAACTGTGCTTCCTACACACACGGGCCATATCTAGTTCAATTCTGCTTAGGAAACTGACAAGAACAGTAGCTCCTCTTCAGTCCAATACACTGTACTTGCTGGGAACAGACGTGAGTGCTATTTGCACTGTGTATGGCAATGGGAGAGCAATAGTGACTTTCCTTACCAGAAAAAAACTCTTGCTCATAGGAACGGAAACTGCATGTGATTCAACTCCTTTTAGGACTGGGAAACAAACGCTAGCTCGCCTTACAAGAAACACACTCTGCTTTTGAGGAAAGAACACTCTTCTTCTCTACTGTGTTTCCTATAGTGTCAGAACAGTGAGCTTGCTGAGTACAAAAGAACTGTGCTTCCTACACACATGGGCCATATCTAGTTCAACTCTGCTTAGGAACCTGACAAGAACAGTAGCTCCTCTTCCGTAAAATACACTGTACATGCTGGGAACAGAGGCCAGTGCTATTTGCCCTGAGTATGACAATGGGAGCACAATAGTAACTCTTATTTCCAGAAAAATTTCTTACTCATAGGACCAGAAACTGCTTGTGATTCAACTCCATTTAGGACTGGGAAACAAACGCTAGCTTGAATTACAAGAAACACACTCTGCTTTTGAGAAAAGAGCACTCTCCTACTCTACTGTGTTTCCTATAAGGCCAGAACATGGAGCTTGCTCAGAACAAAAGAACTGTGCTTCCTACAGACACGGGCCATATCTAGGTCAATTCTGCTTAGGAAACTGACAAGAACAGTAGCTCCTCTTCAGTCCAATACACTGTACTTGCTGAGAACAGACGCGAGTGCTATTTGCACTGTGTATGGCATTGGGAGCACAATAGTGACTTTCCTTACCTGAAAACAACTCTTGCTCATAGGAACGGAAACTGCATGTGATTCAAATCCATTTAGGACTGCGAAACAAACGCTAGCTCGCCTTACAAAAAACACACTTTGCTTTTGAGGAAAGAGCACTCTTCTACTCTATTGTGTTTCCTATAGGGCCAGAACAGTGAGCTTGCTGAGTACAAAAGAACTGTGCTTCCTACACACATGGGCCATATCTCGTTCAACTCTGCTTAGGAACCTGACAAGAACAGTAGATCCTCTTCAGTCCAATACACTGTACATGCTGGGAACAGAGGACAGTGCTATTTGCCCTGTGTATGACAATAGGAGCACAATAGTGACTCTTATTACCAGAAAAAACTCTTGCTCGTAGGACCAGAAACTGCATGTGTATTTCAACTCCATTTAGGACTGTTAAACAAACACTAGCTCACCTTACAAGAAACACACTCTGCTTTTGAGAAAATTGCACTCTTCTACTCTACTGTGTTTTCCATGGGGTTCGAAATGTGAGCTTGCTCAGAACAAAAGAACTGTGCTTCCTACACACACGGGCCATATCTAGTTCAATTCTGCTTAGGAAACTGACAAGAACAGTAGATCGTCTTCAGTCCAATACACTGTACATGCTGGGTACAGACGACAGTGCTATTTGCACTGTGTATGGCAATGGGAGCGCAATAATGACTTTTCTTACCAGAAAACAACTCTTGCTCGTAGGACCAGAAACTGCATGTGTATTTCAACTCCATTTGGGACTGGGAAACAAATGCTAGTTCACCTTACAAGAAACACACTCTGCTTTTGAGAAAAGAGCACTCTTCTACTCTACTGTTTTTCCTATGGGGTTCGAAATGTGAGCATTCTCAGAACAAAAGAACTGTGCTTCCTACAAACACGGGCCATATCTTGTTCAATTCTGCTTAGGAAACTGACAAGAATAGTATAACCTCTTCATTCCCATAGACTGTACATGCTGGGAACAGACGCCAGTGCTATTTGCCCTGTGTGTGACAATGGGAGCGCAATAGTGACTCTTCTTACCAGAAAACAACTCTTGCTCGTAGGACCAGAAACTGCATGTGATTCAACTCCATTTGGGACTGGGAAACAAACGATAGCTCGCCTTACAAGAAACACACTCTGCTTTTGAGAAAAGAGCACTCTTCTACTCTACTGTGTTTTCTATGGGGTTCGAAATGTGAACTTGCTCAGAACAAAAGAACTGTGCTTCCTACACACACGGGCCATATCTAGTTCAATTCTGCTTAGGAAACTGACAAGAACAGTAGATCCTCTTCAGTCCAATACACTGTACATGCTGTGTACAGACGCCAGTGCTATTTGCACTGTGTATGGCAATGGAAGCGCAATAGTGACTTTTCTTACCAGAAAACAACCCTTGCTCGTAGGACCAGAAATTGCATGTGATTCAACTCCATTTAGGACTGGGAAACAAACGCTAGCTCGCCTTACAAGAAACAGACTCTGCTTTTGAGAAAAGAGCACCCTTCTACTCTACTGTGTTTCCTATGGGATCCAAACAGTGAGCTTGCTCAGAACAAAAGAACTGTGCTTCCTACACACACGGGCCATATCTAGTTCAATTCTGCTTAGGAAACTGACAAGAACAGTAGCTCCTCTTCAGTCCAATACACTGTACTTGGTGGGAACAGACGCAAGTGCTTTTTGCACTGTGTACGGCAATGGGAGCGCAATAGTGACTTTCCTTACCAGAAAACAACTCTTGCTCGTAGGAATGGAAACTGCATGTGATTCAACTCCATTTAGGACTTCGAAACAAACGCTAGCTCGCCTTACAAAAAACACACTCTGCTTTTGAGGAAAGAGCACTCTTCTACTCTACTGTGTTTCCTATGGGGTCCAAACAGTGAGCTTGCTCAGAACAAAAGAACTGTGCTTCCTACACACACGGGCCATATCTAGTTCAATTCTGCATAGGAAACTGACAAGAACAGTAGCTCCTCTTCAGTCCAACACACTGTACTTGCTGGGAACAGACACGAGGGCTATTTGCACTGTGTATGGCAAAGGGAGCACAAGAGTGACTCTTCTTACCAAAAAACAACTCTTGCTCGTAGGACCAGAAACTGCATGTGTATTTCAACTCCATTTGGGACTGGGAAACATACGCTAGTTCACCTTACAAGAAACACACTCTGCTTTTGAGAAAAGAGCACTCTTCTACTCTACTGTGTTTCCTATGGGGTTCGAAATGTGAGCATTCTCAGAACAAAAGAACTGTGCTTCCTACACACACGGGCCATATCTTGTTCAATTCTGCTTAGGAAACTGACAAGAACAGTAGAACCTCTTCATTCCAATAGACTGTACATGCTGGGAACAGACGCCAGTGCTATTTGCCCTGTGTGTGACAATGGGAGCGCAATAGTGACTCTTCTTACCAGAAAACAACTCTTGATCGTAGGACCAGAAACTGCATGTGATTCAACTCCATTTAGGACTGGGAAACAAACAATAGCTAGCCTTACAAGAAACACACTCTGCTTTTGAGAAAAGAGCACTCTTCTACTCTACTGTGTTTCCTAAGGGGTCCGAACAGTGAGCTTGCTCAGAACAAAAGAACTGTGCTTCCTACACACACGGGCCATATCTAGTTCAACTCTGCTTAGGAAAGTGAAAAGAACAGTAGATCCTCTTCAGTCCAATACACTGTACCTGCTGGGAACAGACGCAAGTGCTTTTTGCACTGTGTACGGCAATGGGAGCGCAATAGTGACTTTCCTTACCAGAAAACAACTCTTGCTCGTAGGAATGGAAACTGCATGTGATTCAACTCCATTTAGGACTTCGAAACAAACACTAGCTCGCCTTACAAAAAACACACTCTGCTTTTGAGGAAAGAGCACTCTTCTACTCTACTGTGTTTCCTATGGGGTCCAAACAGTGAGCTTGCTCAGAACAAAAGAACTGTGCTTCCTACACACACGGGCCATATCTAGTTCAATTCTGCATAGGAAACTGACAAGAACAGTAGCTCCTCTTCAGTCCAACACACTGTACTTGCTGGGAACAGACACGAGGGCTATTTGCACTGTGTATGGCAAAGGGAGCACAAGAGTGACTCTTCTTACCAAAAAACAACTCTTGCTCGTAGGACCAGAAACTGCATGTGTATTTCAACTCCATTTGGGACTGGGAAACAAACGCTAGTTCACCTTACAAGAAACACACTCTGCTTTTGAGAAAAGAGCACTCTTCTACTCTACTGTGTTTCCTATGGGGTTCGAAATGTGAGCATTCTCAGAACAAAAGAACTGTGCTTCCTACAAACACGGGCCATATCTTGTTCAAGTCTGCTTAGGAAACTGACAAGAACAGTAGAACCTCTTCATTCCAATAGACTGTACATGCTGGGTACAGACGACAGTGCTATTTGCACTGTGTATGGCAATGGGAGCGCAATAGTGACTCTTCTTACCAGAAAACAACTCTTGCTCGTAGGACCAGAAACTGCATGTGATTCAACTCCATTTAGGACTGGGAAACAAACGCTAGCTCGCCTTACAAGAAACACACTCTGCTTTTGAGAAAAGAGCACTCTTCTACTCTACTGTGTTTCCTATGGGGTCCAAACAGTGAGCTTGCTCAGAACAAAAGAACTGTGCTTCCTACACACGGGCCATATCTAGTTCAATTCTGCTTAGGAAACTGACAAGAACAGTAGCTCCTCTTCAGTCCAATACACTGTACTTGATGAGAACAGACGCGAGTGCTATTTGCACTGTGTATGGCAATGGGAGAGCAATAGTGACTTTCCTTAGCAGAAAACAACTCTTGCTCATAGGAACGAAAACTGCATGTGATTCAACTCCATTTAGGACTGGGAAACAAACGCTAGCTCGCCTTACAAGAAACACACTCTGCTTTTGAGGAAAGAGCACTCTTCTACTCTACTGTGTTTCCAATAGGGCCAGAACAGTGAGCATGCTGAGTACAAAAGAACTGTGCTTCCTACACACATGGGCCATATCTAGTTCAACTCTGCTTAGGAAACTGACAAGAACAGTAGCTCCTCTTCAGTCCAATACACTGTACTTGCTGGGAACAGACGCGAGGGCTATTTTCACTGTGTATGGCAAAGGGAGCACAATAGTGACTCTTCTTACCAGAAAACAACTCTTGCTCGTAGTACCAGAAACTGCATGTGTATTTCAACTCCAATTAGGACTGGAAAACAAACGCTAGCTCACCTTACAAGAAACACACTCTGCTTTTGAGAAAAATGCACTCTTCTACTCTACTGTGTTTTCTATGGGTTTCGAAATGTGAGCTTGCTCAGAACAAAAGAACTGTGCTTCCTACACACACGGGCCATATCTTGTTCAATTCTGCTTAGGAAACTGACAAGAACAGTAGCTCCAATTCAGTCCAATACACTGTACTTGCTGGGAACAGACGCGAGGGCTATTTGCATTGTGTATGGCAAAGGGAGAGCAATAGTGACTCTTCTAACCAGAAAACATCTCTTGCTGGTAGGACCAGAAACTGCATGTGTATTTCAACTCCATTTATTACTGGGAAACAAACGCTAGCTCGACTTACAAGAAACACACTCTGCTTTTGAGAAAAGAGCACTCTTCCCTCTACTGTGTTTCCTATGGGGTTAGAACAGTGAGCTTGCTCAGAACAAAAGAACTGTGCTTCCTACACACACGAGCCTTATTTAGTTCAACTTTGCTTAACAAACTGACATGAACAGTAGCTCCTATTCAGACCAATACACTGTACTTGCTGGAAACAGACGCGAGTGTTATTTGTACTATGTATGGCAATGGGAGCACAATAGTGACTCTTATTACCAGAAAACAATTCTTGCTCGTAGGACCAAAAACTGCATTTGATTCAACTCCATTTAGGACTGGGAAACAAACGCTAGCTCGCCGACAAGAAACACACTCTGCTTTTGAGAAAAGAGCACTCGTCTACTCTACTGTGTTTTCTATGGGGTCCGAACAGTGAGCTTGCTGAGAGCAAAAGAACTGTGCTTCCTACACACACGGGCCATATCTAGTTCAACTCTGCTTAGGAAACTGACAAGAACAGTAGCTCCTCTTCAGTCCAATACACTGTACTTGCTGGGAACAGACGAGAGGGCTATTTGCACTATGTATGGCAAAGGGAGCACAATAGTGACTCTTCTTACCAGAAAACAACTCTTGCTCGTAGGACCAAAAACTGCATTTGATTCAACTCCATTTAGAACTGGGAAACAAACGCTAGCTCGACTTACAAGAAACACACTCTGCTTTTGAGAAAAGAGCACTCTTCTACTCTACTGTGTTTCCTATGGGGTCCGAACAGTGAGCTTGCTCAGAACAAAAGAACTGTGCTTCCTACACACACAGGCCATATCTAGTTCAACTCTGCTTAGGAAACTGACAAGAACAGTAGATCCTCTTCATTCCAATATACTGTACATGCTGGGAACAGAGGCCAGTGCTATTTGCCCTGAGTATGACAATGGGAGCACAATAGTGACTCTTATTACCAGAAAAATTTCTTGCTCGTAGGACCAGAAACTGCATGTGATTCAACTCCATTTAGGACAGGGAAACAAACGCTAGGTCGCCTTACAAGAAACACACTCTGCTTTGAGAAAAGTGCACTCTTCTACTCTACTGTGTTTCCTATAGGGCCAAAACAGTGAGCTTGCTCAGAACAAAAAACTGTGCTTCCTACACACACGGGCCATATCTAGTTCAATTCTGCTTAGGAAACTGACAAGAAGAGTAGATCCTCTTCAGTCCAATACACTGAACATGCTGGGAACAGAGGCCAGTGCTATTTGCCCTGATTATGACAAAGGGAGCGCAATAGTGACTCTTATTACCAGAAAAAACTCTTGCTCGTAGGACCAGAAACTGCATGTGATTCAACTCCATTTAGGACTAGGAAACAAACGCTAGCTCACCTTACAATAAACACACTCTGCTTTTGAGAAAAGTGCACTCATCTACTCTACTGTGTTTCCTATAGGGCCAAAACAGTGAGCTTGCTCAGAACAAAAAACTGTGCTTCCTACACACACGGGCCATATCTAGTTCAATTCTGCTTAGGAAACTGACAAGAACAGTAGATCCTCTTCAGTCCAATACACTGTACATGCTGGGTACAGACGCCAGTGCTATTTGCACTGTGTATGGCAATGGGAGCGCAATAGAGTCTCTTCTTACCATAAAACAACTCTTGCTCGTAGGACCAGAAACTGCATGTGATTCAACTCCATTTAGGACTGGGAAACAAACGCTAGCTCGCCTTACAAGAAACACACTCTGCTTTTGAGAAAAGAGCACTCTTCTACTCTACTGTGTTTCCTATGGGGTCCAAACAGTGAGCTTGCTCAGAACAAAAGAACTGGGCTTCCTACACACACGGGCCATATCTAGTTCAATTCTGCTTAGGAAACTGACAAGAACAGTAGCTCCTTTTCAGTCCAATACACTGTACTTGCTGGGAATAGACGCGAGTGCTATTTGCACTGTGTATGGCAATGGGAGTGCAAGAGTGACTTTCCTTACCAGAAAACAACTCTTGCTCATAGGAATGGAAACTGCATGTGATTCAACTAAATTTAGGACTGGGAAACAAACGCTAGCTCGCCTTACGAGAAACACACTCTGCTTTTGAGAAAAGAGCACTCTTCTACTCTTCTGTGTTTCCTATAGGGCCAGAACAGTGAGCTTTTTGAGTACAAAAGAACTGTGCTTCCTACACACATGGGCCATATCTAGTTCAACTCTGTTTAGGAACCTGAGAAGAACAGTAGATCCTCTTCAGTCCAATACACTGTACATGCTGGGTACAGATGCCAGTGCTATTTGCACTGTGTATGGCAATGGGAGCGCAATAGTGTCTCTTCTTACCAGAAAACATCTCTTGCTCGTAGGAAAGGAAACTGCATGTGATTCAACTCCATTTAGGACTGGGAAACAAACGCTGGCTTGCCTTACAAGAAACACACTCTGCTTTTGAGAAAAGAGCACTCTTCTACTCTACTGTGTTTTCTATGGGGTCCGAACAGTGAGCTTGCTGAGAACAAAAGAACTGTGCTTCCTACACACACGGGATATATGTAGTTCAACTCTGGTTAGGAAACTGACAAGAACAGTAGCTCCTCTTCAGTCCAATACACTGTACTTGCTGGGTACAGACGGGAGGGCTATTTGCATTGTGTATGGCGAAGGGAGCGCAATAGTGACTCTTCTAACCAGAAAACAACTCTTGCTCGTAGGACCAGAAACTGCATGTTTATTTCAACTCCATTTAGGACTGGGAAACAAACGGTAGCTCGCCTTACAAGAAACACACTCTGCTTTTGAGAAAAGAGCACTCTTCTCTCTACTGTTTTACCAATGGGGTGCGAACAGTGGGCTTGCTCAGAACAAAAGAACTGTGCTTCCTACACACACGGGCCTTATCTAATTCAACTCTGCTAAGGAAACTGACAAGAACAGTATCTCCTCTTCAGACCATTACACTTTACTTGCTGGAAACAGACGCGAGTGTTATTTGTACTATGTATGGCAATGGGAACGCAATAGTGACTCTTCTTACTAGAAAACAACTCTTTCTCGTAGGACCAAAAACTGCATTTGATTCAACTCCATTTAGGACTGAGAAACAAACGCTAGCTTGCCATACAAGAAACACACTCTGATTTTGACAAAAGAGCACTCTTCTACTCTACTGTGTTTTCTATCGGGTGCGAACAGTGAGCTTGCTGAGAACAAAAGAACTGGGCTTCCTACAAACACGGGTCATATCTAGTTCAATTCTGCTTAGGATTCTGACAAGAACAGTAGCTCCTCTTCAGTCCAATACACTGTACTTGCTGGGAACAGACTCGAGTGCTATTTGTACTGTGTATGGCAATGAGAGCGCAATAGTGATTCTTCTTACGAGAAAACAACTCTTGCTCGTAGGACCAAAAACAGCATTTGATTCAAATCCATTTAGGACTGGGAAACAAACGCTAGCTCGCCTTTCAAGAAACACACTCTGCTTTTGAGAAAAGAGCACTCATCTACTCTACTGTGTTTCCTATAGGGCCAGAACAGTGAGCTTGCTCAGAACAAAAGAACTGTGCTTCCTACACACACGGGCCATATCTAGTTCAATTCTGCTTAGGAAACTGACAAGAACAGTAGATCCTCTTCAGTCCAATACAATGTACATGCTGGGTACAGACGCCACTGCTATTTGCACTGTGTATGGCAAAGGGAGCGCAATAGTGACTCTTCTTACCAGAATACAACTCTTGCTCGAAGGACCAGAAACTGCATGTGATTCAACTCCATTTAGGACTGGGAAACAAACGCTAGCTCGCCTTACAATAAACACACTCTGCTTTTGAGGAAAGAGCACTGTTCTGCTCTACTGTGTTTTCTATGGGGTCCTAACGGTGAGCTTGCTGAGAACAAAAGAACTGTGCTTCCTACACACACGGGACATATCTAGTCAATTCTGCTTAGGAAACTGACGAGAACAGTAGCTCCTCTTCAGTCTAATACACTGTACTTGCTGGGAACAGACACGAGTGCTATTTGCACTGTGTATGGCAAAGGGAGCACAATAGTGACTCCTCTTACCAGAAAACAACTCTTGCTCGTAGGACTAGAAACTTCATGGGATTCAACTCCATTTCTGAATGGGAAACAAACGCTACCTTGCCTTACAAGAAACACACTCTGCTTTAGAGAAAAGAGCCCTCCTCTACTCTACTGTGTTTCCTATAGGGCCTGAACAGTGAGCTTGCTCAGAACAAAAGAACTGTGCTTCCTACACACACGGGCCATATCTATTTCAACTCTGCTTAGGAAACTGACAACAACAGTAGCTCCACTTCAGTCCAATACACTGTACTTGCTGGGAACAGACACGAGTGCTATTTGCACTGTGTATGGCAATGGGAGCGCAATAGTGACTTTCCTTACCAGAAAACAACTCTTGCTCGTAGGACCAAAAACTGCATGTGATTCAACTCCATTTAGGACTGGGAAAAAAACGCTAGCTCGCCTTACAAGAAACACACTCTTCTTTTGAGAAAAGAGCACTCTTCTACTCTACTGTGTTTCCCATAGGGCCAGTACAGTGAGCCTTCTCAGAACAAAAGAAATGTGCTTCCTATACAGATGGCCATATCCAGTTCAATTCTGCTTAGGAAACTGACAAGAACAGTAGCTCCTCTTAAGTCCAATACACTCTAAATGCTGGGAACAGACGCCCGTGCTATTTGCCCTGTGTATGACAATGGGAGCACAATAGTGTCTCTTCTTACCAGAAAACAACTCTTGCTCATAGGACCAGAAACTGCATGTGATTCAACTCCATTTAGGACTGGGAAACAAACGCTAGCTCGCCTTACAATAAACACACTCTGCTTTTGAGGATAGAGCACTGTTCTGCTCTACTGTGTTTTCTATGGGGTCCTAACAGTGAGCTTGCTGAGAACAAAAGAACTGTGCTTCCTACACACACGGGACATATCTAGTCAATTCTGCTTAGGAAACTGACGAGAACAGTAGCTCCTCTTCAGTCTAATACACTGTACTTGCTGGGAACAGACACGAGTGCTATTTGCACTGTGTATGGCAAAGGGAGCACAATAGTGACTCCTCTTACCAGAAAACAACTCTTGCTCGTAGGACTAGAAACTTCATGGGATTCAACTCCATTTCTGAATGGGAAACAAACGCTACCTTGCCTTACAAGAAACACACTCTGCTTTAGAGAAAAGAGCCCTCCTCTACTCTACTGTGTTTCCTATAGGGCCTGAACAGTGAGCTTGCTCAGAACAAAAGAACTGTGCTTCCTACACACACGGGCCATATCTATTTCAACTCTGCTTAGGAAACTGACAACAACAGTAGCTCCACTTCAGTCCAATACACTGTACTTGCTGGGAACAGACACGAGTGCTATTTGCACTGTGTATGGCAATGGGAGCGCAATAGTGACTTTCCTTACCAGAAAACAACTCTTGCTCGTAGGACCAAAAACTGCATGTGATTCAACTCCATTTAGGACTGGGAAAAAAACGCTAATTCGCCTTACAAGAAACACACTCTTCTTTTGAGAAAAGAGCACTCTTCTACTCTACTGTGTTTCCCATAGGGCCAGTACAGTGAGCCTTCTCAGAACAAAAGAAATGTGCTTCCTATACAGATGGCCATATCCAGTTCAATTCTGCTTAGGAAACTGACAAGAACAGTAGCTCCTCTTAAGTCCAATACACTCTAAATGCTGGGAACAGACGCCCGTGCTATTTGCCCTGTGTATGACAATGGGAGCACAATAGTGTCTCTTCTTACCAGAAAACAACTCTTGCTCATAGGACCAGAAACTGCATGTGATTCAAATCCATTTAGGACTGGGAAACAAACGCTAGCTCGCCTTACAAGAAACACACTCTGCTTTTGAGAAAAGAGCACTCTTCTACTCTGCTGTTTTTCCTATAGGGCCAGAACAGAGAGCTTGCTCAGAACAAAAGAACTGTGCTTCCTGCACACACGGGCCATATCTAGTTCAACTCTGCTTAGGAAACTGACGAGAACAGTAGCTCCTCTTCAGTCCAATACACTGTACATGCTGGGAACAGACGCCAGTGCTATTTGCACTGTGTACAGAATTGGGAGCGCAATAGTGACTTTCCTTACCAGAAAACAACTCTTGCTCGTAGGAACAGAAACTGCATGGGATTCAACTCCATTTACGACTGGGAAACAAACGCTAGCCTCGCCTTACAAGAAACACAATCTGCTTTTGAGAAAAGAGCACTCTTCTACTCTGCTGTTTTTCCTATAGGGCCAGTACAGTGAGCTTGCTCAGAACAAAAGAACTGTGCTTCCTGCACACACGGGCCATATCTAGTTCAACTCTGCTTAGGAACCTGACAAGAACAGTAGATCCTCTTCAGTCCAATACACTGTACATGCTGGGAACTGATGCCAGTGCTATTTGCCCTGTGTATGACAGTGCGAGCACAATAGTGACTCTTCTTACCAGAAAAAACTCTTGCTCGTAGGACCAGAAACTGCATGTAATTCAACTCCATTTAGGACTGGGAAACACATGCTTGCTTGCCTTAGAGAAACACACTCTGATTTTGAGAAAAGAGCACTCTTTTACTCTAATGTGTCTCCTATAGGGCCAGAACAGTGAGCTTGCTCAGAAAAAAGATCTGTGCTTCCTACACACGGGCCTTATCTAGTTCAACTCTGCTTAGGAACCTGACAAGAACAGTAGCTCCTCTTCAGTCCAATACACTTTAATTGTTGGGAACAGACACGAGTGCTATTTGCACTGTGTATGGCAATGGGAGCGCAATAGTTACTTTCCTTACCAGAAAACAACTCTTGCGTGTAGGACCAAAAACTGTATGTGATTCAACTCCATTTAGGACTGGGTAACAAACGCTAGCTCGCCTTACAAGAAACACACTCTGCTTTTGAGAAAAGAGCACTCTTCTACTCTACTGTGTATCCTATAGGTAAAGAACAGTGAGCTTGCTCAGAACAAAAGAACTGTGCTTCCTACGCACACGGGCCATATCTAGTTCAACTCTGCTTAGAAAACTGACAAGAACAGTAGCTCCTCTTCAGTCCAATACACTGTACTTGCTGGGAACAGACGCGAGTGCTATTTGCACTGTGTATGTCAACGGGAGCGCAATAGTGACTTTCCTTACCAGAAAACAACTCTTGCTCGTAGGAGCAAAAACTGCATGTTCTTCAAGTCCATTTAGGACTGGGAAACAAACGCTGGCTCGCCTTACAAGAAACACACTCTGCTTTTGAGAAAAGAGCACTCTTCTACTCTACTGTGTTTCCTATAGTGCCAGAACAGTGAGCTTGCTCAGAACAAAAGAACTGTGCTTCCTACACACACGGGCCATATCTAGTTCATCTCTGCTTAGGAAACTGACGAGAACAGTAGCTCCTCTTCAGTCCAATACACTGTACTTACTGGGAAAAGACGCGAGTGCTATTTGCACTGTGTACGGCAATTGGAGCACAATAGTGACTCTTCTTACCAGAAAACAACTCTTGCTCGTAGGACCAGAAACTGCATTTGATTCAATCCACTTAGGACTGGGAAACAAACGCTAGCTCGCCTTACAAGAAACATGCTCTACTTTTGAGAATAGGGCACACATCTACTCTACTGTGTTTCCTGTGGGGTCCAAACAGTGAGCTTGCTCAGAACAAATGAACTGTGCTTCCTACACACACGTGTCATATCTAGTTCAACTCTGCTTAGGAAACTGACAAAAACAGTAGCTCCTCTTCAGTCCAATACACTGTACTTGCTGGGAACAGACGCGAGTGCTATTTGTACTGTGTATGACAATGGGAGCACAATATTGACTCTTCTTACCAGAAAAAAACTCTTCCTCGTAGGACCAGAAACTGCATGTGATTCAACTCCATTTAGGACTGGGAAACAAACGCTGGCTCGCCTTACAAGAAACACACTCTGCTTTTGAGAAAAGAGCACTCTTCTACTCTACTGTGTTTTCTATGGGGTCCGAACAGTGAGCTTGCTGAGAACAAAAGAACTGTGCTTCCTACACACACGGGATATATGTAGTTCAACTCTGGTTAGGAAACTGACAAGAACAGTAGCTCCTCTTCAGTCCAATACACTGTACTTGCTGGGTACAGACGGGAGGGCTATTTGCATTGTGTATGGCGAAGGGAGTGCAATAGTGACTCTTCTAACCAGAAAACAACTCTTGCTCGTAGGACCAGAAACTGCATGTGTATTTCAACTCCATTTAGGACTGGGAAACAAACGGTAGCTCGCCTTACAAGAAACACACTCTGCTTTTGAGAAAAGAGCACTCTTCTCTCTACTGTGTTACCAATGGGGTGCAAACAGTGGGCTTGCTCAGAACAAAAGAACTGTGCTTCCTACACACACGGGCCTTATCTAGTTCAACTCTGCTAAGGAAACTGACAAGAACAGTATCTCCTCTTCAGACCATTACACTTTACTTGCTGGAAACAGACGCGAGTGTTATTTGTACTATGTATGGCAAAGGGAGCGCAATAGTGACACTTCTTACTAGAAAACAACTCTTTCTCGTAGGACCAAAAACTGCATTTGATTCAACTCCATTTAGGACTGGGAAACAAACGCTAGCTTGCCTTACAAGAAACACACTCTGATTTTGACAAAAGAGCACTCTTCTACTCTACTGTGTTTTGTATCGGGTCCGAACAGTGAGCTTGCCGAGAACAAAAGAACTGGGCTTCCTACACACACGGGTCATATCTAGTTCAATTCTGCTTAGGATTCTGACAAGAACAGTAGCTCCTCTTCAGTCCAATACACTGTACTTGCTGGGAACAGACTCGAGTGCTATTTGTACTGTGTATGGCAATGAGAGCGCAATAGTGATTCTTCTTACGAGAAAACAACTCTTGCTCGTAGGACCAAAAACAGCATTTGATTCAAATCCATTTAGGACTGGGAAACAAACGCTAGCTCGCCTTTCAAGAAACACACTCTGCTTTTGAGAAAAGAGCACTCATCTACTCTACTGTGTTTCCTATAGGGCCAGTACATTGAGCTTGCTCAGAACAAAAGAACTGTTCTTCCTACACACACGGGCCATATCTAGTTCAATTCTGCTTAGGAAACTGACAAGAACAGTAGATCCTCTTCAGTCCAATGCAATGTACATGCTGGGTACAGACGCCAGTGCTATTTGCACTGTGTATGGCAAAGGGAGCGCAATAGTGACTCTTCTTACCAGAAAACAACTCTTGCTCGAAGGACCAGAAACTGCATGTGATTCAACTCCATTTAGGACTGGGAAACAAACGCTAGCTCGCCTTACAAGAAACACACTCTGCTTTTGAGGAAAGAGCACTGTTCTGCTCTACTGTGTTTTCTATGGGGTCCTAACAGTGAGCTTGCTGAGAACAAAAGAACTGTGCTTCCTACACACACGGGACATATCTAGTTCAATTCTGCTTAGGAAACTGACGAGAACAGTAGCTCCTCTTCAGTCTAATACACTGTACTTGCTGGGAACAGACACGAGTGCTATTTGCACTGTGTATGGCAAAGGGAGCACAATAGTGACTCCTCTTACCAGAAAACATCTCTTGCTCGTAGGACTAGAAACTTCATGGGATTCAACTCCATTTCTGAATGGGAAACAAACGCTACCTTGCCTTACAAGAAACACACTCTGCTTTAGAGAAAAGAGCCCTCCTCTACTCTACTGTGTTTCCTATAGGGCCAGAACAGTGAGCTTGCTAAGAACAAAAGAACAGTGCTTCCTACACACACGGGCCATATCTATTTTAACTCTGCTTAGGAAACTGACAACAACAGTAGCTCCACTTCAGTCCAATACACTGTACTTGCTGGGAACAGACACGAGTGCTATTTGCCCTGTGTATGGCAATGGGAGCGCAATAGTGACTTTCCTTACCAGAAAACAACTCTTGCTCGTAGGACCAAAAACTGCATGTGATTCAACTCCATTTAGGACTGGGAAAAAAACGCTAGCTCGCCTTACAAGAAACACACTCTGCTTTTGAGAAAAGAGCACTCTTTTACTCTACTGTGTTTCCCATAGGGCCAGTACAGTGAGCCTGCTCAGAACAAAAGAACTGTGCTTCCTATACAGATGGCCATATCCAGTTCAATTCTGCTTAGGAAACTGACAAGAACAGTAGCTCCTCTTAAGTCCAATACACTCTAAATGCTGGGAACAGACGCCCGTGCTATTTGCCCTGTGTATGACAATGGGAGCACAATAGTGTCTCTTCTTACCAGAAAACAACTCTTGCTCATAGGACCAGAAACTGCATGTGATTCAACTCCATTTAGGACTGGGAAACAAACGCTAGCTCGCCTTACAAGAAACACACTCTGCTTTTGAGAAAAGAGCACTCTTCTACTCTGCTGTTTTTCCTATAGGGCCAGAACAGAGAGCTTGCTCAGAACAAAAGAACTGTGCTTCCTGCGCACACGGGCCATATCTAGTTCAACTCTGCTTAGGAAACTGACGAGAACAGTAGCTCCTCTTCAGTCCAATACACTGTACATGCTGGGAACAGACGCCAGTGCTATTTGCACTGTGTACGGAATTGGGAGCACAATAGTGACTCTTTTTACCAGAAAACAACTCTTGCTCGTAGGAACAGAAACTGCATGGGATTCAACTCCATTTACGACTGGGAAACAAACGCTAGCCTCGCCTTACAAGAAACACAATCTGCTTTTGAGAAAAGAGCACTCTTCTACTCTGCTGTTTTTCCTATAGGGCCAGTACAGTGAGCTTGCTCAGAACAAAAGAACTGTGCTTCCTGCACACACGGGCCATATCTAGTTCAACTATGCTTAGGAACCTGACAAGAACAGTAGATCCTCTTCAGTCCAATACACTGTACATGCTGGGAACAGATGCCAGTGCTATTTGCCCTGTGTATGACAGTGCGAGCACAATAGTGACTCTTCTTACCAGAAAAAACTCTTGCTTGTAGGACCAGAAACTGCATGTGATTCAACTCCATTTAGGACTGGGAAACACATGCTTGCTTGCCTTAGAGAAACACACTCTGATTTTGAGAAAAGAGCACTCTTTTACTCTACTGTGTCTCCTATAGGGCCAGAACAGTGAGCTTGCTCAGAAAAAAGATCTGTGCTTCCTACACACGGGCCTTATCTAGTTCAACTCTGCTTAGGAAACTGAGAAGAACAGTAGCTCCTCTTCAGTCCAATACACTTTAATTGTTGGGAACAGACATGAGTGCTATTTGCACTGTGTATGGCAATGGGAGCGCAATAGTTACTTTCCTTACCAGAAAACAACTCTTGCGTGTAGGACCAAAAACTGTATGTGATTCAACTCCATTTAGGACTGGGTAACAAACGCTAGCTCGCCTTAAAGAAACACACTCTGCTTTTGAGAAAAGAGCACTCTTCTACTCTACTGTGTTCCCTATAGGTACAGAACAGTGAGCTTGCTCAGAACAAAAGAACTGTGCTTCCTACGCACACGGGCCATATCTAGTTCAACTCTGCTTAGAAAACTGACAAGAACAGTAGTTCCTCTTCAGTCCAATACACTGTACTTGCTGGGAACAGACACGAGTGCTATTTGCACTGTGTATGTCAACGGGAGCGCAATAGTGACTTTCCTTACCAGAAAACAACTCTTGCTCGTAGGAGCAAAAACTGCATGTTCTTCAAGTCCATTTAGGACTGGAAAACAAACGCTGGCTCGCCTTACTAGAAACACACTCTGCTTTTGAGAAAAGAGCACTCTTCTACTCTACTGTGTTTCCTATAGGGCCAGAACGGTGAGCTTGCTCAGAACAAAAGAAATGTGCTTCATACACACACAGGCCATATCTAGTTCAACTCTGCTTAGGAACCTGACAAGAACTATAGATCCTCTTCAGTCCAATACACTGTACATGCTGGGAACAAATGCCAGTGCTATTTGCCCTGTGTATCACAATGGTAGCGCAATAGTGACTCTTCTTACCAGAAAATACTCTTGCTTGTAGGACCAGAAACTGCATGTGATTCAAATCCATTTAGGACTGGGAAACAAACATTAGCTCGCCTTGCAAGAAACACATTATGCTTTTGAGAAAAGAGTACTCTTCTACTCTACTCTGTTTCCTATAGGGCCAGAACAGTGAGCTTGCTCAGAACAAAAGAACTGTGCTTCCTACGCACACGGGCCATATCTAGTTCAACTCTGCATCGGAAACTGACAAGAACAGTAGATCCTCTTCAGTCCAATACACTGTACATGCTGGGAACAGACGCCAGTGCTTTTTGCCTTGTGTATGACAATGGGAGCGCAATAGTGATTCTTCTTACCAGAAAATACTCTTGCTTGTAGGTCCAGAAACTGCATGTGATTCAAATCCATTTAGGACTGGGAAAAAACGCTAGCTCGCCTTACAAGAAACACACTCTGCTTTTGAGAAAAGAGCACTCTTCTACTCTACTGTGTTTCATATAGGGCCAGTACAGTGAGCTTGCTCAGAACAAAAGAACTGTGCTTCCTACACAAATGGCCATATCCAGTTCAATTCTGCTCAGGAAACTGACAAGAACAGTAGCTGCTCTTCAGTCCAATACACTGTACTTGCTGGGAACAGATGCCAGTGCTATTTGCACTGTGTTTGGCAATGGGAGCGAAATAGTGACTTTCCTTACCAGAAAACAACTCTTGCGCGTAGGACCAAAAACTGCATGTGATTCAACTCCATTTAGGACTGGGAAACAAACACTAGCTCGCCTTACAAGAAACACACTCTGCTTTTGAGAAAAGAGCACTCTTCTACTCTACTGTGTTTCCTATAGGGCCAGAACAGTGAGCTTGCTCAGAACAAATGAACTGTGCTTCCTGCACACACGGGCCATATCTAGTTCAACTCTGCTTAGGAAACTGACAAGAACAGTAGCTCGTCTTCAGTCCAATACACTGTACTTCCTGGGAACAGACGCGAGTGCTATTTGCACTGTGTACAGCATTGGGAGCACAATAGTGACTCTTTTTACCAGAAAACAACTCTTGCTCGTAGGACCAGAAACTGCATGTGATTCAACTCCATTTAGGACTGGGAAACAAATGCTATTTCGCCTTACAAGAATCACACTCTGCTTTTGAGAAAAGAGCACTCTTCTACTCTACTGTGTTTCCTATGGGGTCCGAACAGTGAGCTTGCTCAGAACAAATGAACTGTGCTTCCTATACACACGGGCCATATCTAGTTCAACTCTGCTTAGGAAACTGACAAGAACAGTAGCTCCTCTTCAGTCCAATACACTGTACTTAATTGGAACAAACGCAAGTGCTATTTGTACTGTGTATGGCATTGGGAGCGAAATAGTGACTCTTCTTACCAAAAAATAACTCTACTCGTAGGACCAGAAAGTGCATGTGATTCAAATTCATTTAGGACTGGGAAACAAAAGCTAGCTCGCCTTACAAGAAATACACTCTGCTTTTGAGAAAAGAGCACTCTTCTTCTCTGGTATGTGTCTTATGGGGTCCGAACAGTGAGCTTGCTCAGAACAAAAGAACTGTGCTTCCTGCACACACGGGCCATATCTAGTTCAACTCTACTTAGGAAACTGACAAGAATAGTAGCTCCTCTTCAGTCCAATACATTGTACTTCCTGGGAACAGACGCGAGTGCTATTTGCACTGTGTATGACATTGGGAGCGCAATAGTGACTCTTTTTACCAGAAAACAACTCTTGCTCGTAGGATGAGAAACTGCATGTGATTCAACTCCATTTAGGACTGGGAAACAAAGGCTAGCACGCCTTACAAGAAACACACTCTGCTTTGGAGAAAGAGCACTCTTCTACTCAACTGTGTTTCCTATAGGGCCAGAACAGTAAGCTTGCTCAGAACAAAAGAAATGTGCTTCATACACACACCGGCCATATCTAGATCAACTCTGCTTAGGAACCTGACAAGAACAATAGATCCTCTTCAGTCCAATACACTTTACATGCTGGGAACAAATGCCAGTGCTATTTGCCCTGTGTGACAATGGTAGCGCAATAGTGAATCTTCTTACCAGAAAATTCTCTTGCTTGTAGGACCAGAAACTGCATGTGATTCAAATCCATTTAGGACTGGGAAAGAAACGCTAGCTCGCCTTACAAGAAACACACTCTGCTTTTGAGAAAAGAGCACTCATCTACTCTACTGTGTTTCCTATAGGGCCAGTACAGTGAGCTTGCTCAGAACAAAAGAACTGTGCTTCCTACACAAATGGCCATATCCAGTTCAATTCTGCTTAGGAAACTGACAAGAACAGTACCTCCTCTTCAGTCCAATACACTGTACTTCCTGGGAACAGATGCGAGTGCTATTTGCACTGTGTTTGGCAATGGGAGCGCAATAGTGACTTTCCTTACCAGAAAACAACTCTTGCGCGAAGGACCAAAAACTGCATGTGATTCAACTCCATTTAGGACTGGGAAACAAAGGCTAGCAAGCCTTACAAGAAACACACTCTGATTTTGAGAAAAGAGCACTCTTCTACTCTACTGTGTTTCCTATAGGGCCAGAACACTGAGCTTGCTCAGAACAAAAGAACTGCGCTTCCTGCACACACGGGCCATATCTAGTTCAACTCTGCTTAGGAAACTGACAAGAACAGTTGCTCCTCTTCAGTCCAACACACTGTACTTGCTGGGAACAGACGAGAGTGCTATTTGCACTGTGTACGGCATTGGGAGTACAATAGTGACTCTTTTTACCAGAAAACAACTCTTGCTCGTAGGACCAGAAACTGCATGTGATTCAACTCCATTTAGGACTGGGAAACAAATGCTATCTTGCCTTACAAGAAACACACTCTGCTTTTGAGAAAAGAGCACTCTTGTACTCTACTGTGTTTCCTACAGGGCCAGAACAGTGAGCTTGCTCAGAACAAAAGAACTGTGCTTCCTACACACACGGGCCATATCTAGTTCAACTCTGCTTAGGAAACTGATGAGAACAGTAGCTCCTCTTCAGTCCAATACACTGTACTTGCTGGGAACAGATGCCAGTGCTATTTGCACTGTGTATGACAATGGGTGCGCAATAGTGACTCTTCTTACCACAAAAAAACTCTTGCTCGTCGGACCAGAAACTGCATGGGATTCAACTCCATTTAGGACTGGGAAACAAACGCTAGCATGCCTTACAAGAAACACACTCTGCTTTAGAGAAAAGAGCACTCTTCTACTCTACTGTGTTTCCTATAGGGCCAGAACAGTGAGCTTGCTCAGAACAAATGAAATGTGCTTCATACACACACAGGCCATATCTAGTCAATTCTGCATAGGAAACGGGCAAGAACAGTAGCTCCTCTTCAGTCCAATACACTGTACTTGATTGGAACAGACGCAAGTGCTATTTGTAATGTGTATGGCATTGGGAGCGCAATAGTGACTCTTCTTACCAAAAAATAACTCTAATCGTAGGACCAGAAATTGCATGTGATTCAACTCCATTTAGGACTGGGAAACAAATGCTATCTCGCCTTACAAGAAACACACTCTGCTTTTGAGAAAAGAGCACTCTTCTACTCTACTGTGTTTCCTATAGGGCCAGAACAGTGAGCTTGCTCAGAACAAAAGAACTGTGCTTCCTACACACACGGGCCATATCTCGTTCAACTCTGCTTAGGAAACTGATGAGAACTGTAGCTCCTCTTCACTCCAATACACTGTACTTGCTGGGAACAGACAGGAGTGCTATTTGCACTGTGTACTGCAATGGGAACACAATAGTGACTCTTCTTATCAGAAAACAACTCTGGCTCTTAGGACCAGAAACTGCATGGGATTCAACTCCATTTAGGACTGGGAAACAAACGCTAGCTTGCCTTACAAGAAACACACTCTGCTTTTGAGAAAAGAGCACTCTTCTACTCTACTGTGTTTCCTATGGGGTCCGAACAGTGAGCTTGCTCAGAACAAAAGAACTGTGTTTCCTACACACACGGGCCATCTCTAGTTCAATTCTGCTTAGGAAACTGACAAGAATAGTAGTTCCCCTTCAGTCCAATACACTGTACTTACTGGGAACAGACGCCAGTGCTATTTGCACTGTGTATGACATTGGGAGCACAATAGTGACTTTTCTTACCACAAAACAACTCTTGCTCCTAGGACCAGAAACTGCATGGGATTCAACTCCATTTAGGACTGGGAAACAAACGCTTGCTTGCCTTACAAGAAACACACTCTGCTTTTGAGAAAAGAGCACTCTTCTACTCTCCTGTTTTTCCTATAGGGCCAGAACAGTGAGCTTGCTCAGAACAAAAGAACTGTGCTTCCTACGCACACGGGCCATATCTAGTTCAAGTCTACATCAGAAACTGACAAGAACAGTAGATCCTCTTCAGTCCAATACACTGTACATGCTGGGAACAAATGCCAGTGCTATTTGCCCTGTGTATGACAATGGTAGCGCAATAGTGACTCTTCTTACCAGAAAATACTCTTGCTTGTAGGACCAGAAACTGCATGTGATTCAAATCCATTTAGGACTGGAAAAGAAACGCTAGCTCGCCTTACAAGAAACACACTCTGGTTTTGAGAAAAGAGCACTCTTCTACTCTACTGTGTTTCCTATATGGCCAGTACAGTGAGCTTGCTCAGAAAAAAAGAACTGTGCTTCCTACACAAATGGCCATATCCAGTTCAATTCTGCTTAGGAAACTGACAAGAACAGTAGCTCGTTTTCAGTCCAATACACTGTACTTGCTGGGAACAGATATGAGTGCTGTTTGCACTGTGTTTGGCAATGGGAGCACAATAGTGACTTTCCTTACCAGAATACAACTCTTGCGCATAGGACCAAAAAACTACATGTGATTCAAATCCATTTAGGACTGGGAAACAAACGCTAGCTCGCCTTACAAGAAACACACTCTGCTTTTGAGAAAAGAGCACTCTTCTACTCTACTATGTTTCCTATAGCGCCAGAACAGTGAGCTTGCTCAGAACAAAAGAACTGTGCTTCCTCAACATACGGCCATATCTAGTTCAATTCTGTTTAGTAAACTGACAAGAACAGTAGATCCTCTTCAGTCCAATACACTGTACATGCTGGGAACAGACGCCAGTGCTATTTGCACTGTGTACAGCAATGGGAGCGCAATAGTGACTCTTCTTACCAGAAAATAACTCTTGCTCGTACGACCAGAAACTGCATGTGATTCAACTCCATTTAGGACTTGGAAACAAACACTAGCTCGTCTTACAAGAAACACACTGTGCTTTTGAGAAAAGAGCACTCTTCTACTCTACTGTGTTTCCTATAGGGCCAGAACAGAGAGCTTGCTCAGAACAAAAGAACTGTGTTTCCTGCACTCACAGGCCATATCTAGTTCAACTCTGCTTAGGAATCTGACAAGAACAGTAGCTCCTCTTCAGTCCAATACACTGTACTTCCTGGGAACAGACGCGAGTGCTATTTGCACTGTGTACGGCTTTGGGAGCGCAATAGTGACTCTTTTTACCAGAAAACAACTCTTGCTCGTAGGAACAGAAACTGCATGTGATTCAACTCCATTTAGGACTGGGAAACAAATGCTATCTCGCCTTACAAGAAACACACTCTGCTTTTGAGAAAAGAGCACTCTTGTACTCTACTGTGTTTCCTATAGGGCCAGAACAGTGAGCTTGCTCAGAACAAAAGAACTGTGCTTCCTACACACACGGGCCATATCTAGTTCAACTCTGCTTAGGAAACTGACTAGAACAGTAGCTCCTCTTCAGTCCAATACACTGTACTTGCTGGGAACAGACGAGTGCTATTTGTACTGTGTACAGCAATGGGAGCACAATAGTGTCCCTTCTTACCAGAAAACAACTCTGGCTCTAAGGAGCAGAAACTGCATGTGATTCAACTCCACTTAGGACTGGGAAACAAATGCTAGCATGCCTTACAAGAAACACACTCTGCTTTTGAGAAAAGAGTACTCTTCTACTCTACTGTTTTTCCTATAGGGCCAGAGCAGTAAGCTTGCTCAGAACAAAAGAAATGTGCTTCCTACACACAGGGGCCATATCTAGTTCAACTCTGCATCGGAACCTGACAAGAACAGTAGATCCTCTTCAGTCCAATACACTGTACATGCTGGGAACAGACGTGAGGGCTATTTGCCCTGTGTATGACAATGGGAGCGAAATAGTTACTCTCCTTACCAGAAAACAACTCTTGATCATAGGACCAGAAACAGCATGTGATTCAACTCCATTTAGGTCTGGGAAGCAAACGCTAGCTCGCCTTACAAGAAACACACTCTGCTTTTGAGAAAAGAGCACTCTTCTACTCTACTGTGTTTCCTATGGGGTCCGAACAGTGAGCTTGCTCAGAACAAATGAACTGTGCTTCCTATACACACGGGCCATATCAAGTTCAACTCTGCTTAGGAAACTGACAAGAACAGTAGCTTCTCTTCAGTCCAATACACTGTACTTGATTGGAACAGACGCAAGTGCTATTTGTACTTTGTATGGCATTGGCAGCGCAATAGTGACTCTTCTTACCAAAATATAACTCTACTCGTAGGACCAGAAACTGCATGTGATTCAAATTCATTTAGGACTGGGAAACAAAAGCTAGCTCGCCTTACAAGAAATACACTCTGCTTTTGAGAAAAGAGCACTCTTCTTCTCTACTGTGTTTCCTATAGGGCCAGAACAGTGAGCTTGCTCAGAACAAAAGAAATGTGCTTCATACGCACACAGGCCATATCTAATTCAATTCTGCATAGGAAACTGGCAAGAAGAGTAGCTCCTCTTCAGTCCAATACACTGTACTTGATTGGAACAGACGCAAGTGCTATTTGTAATGTGTATGGCATTGGGAGCGCAATAGTGACTCTTCTTAACAAAAAATAACTCTACTCGTAGGACCACATACTGCATGTGATTCAAATTCATTTAAGACTTGGAAACAAAAGCTAGCTCACCTTACAAGAAACACACTCTGCTTTTGAGAAAAGAGCACTCTTCTTCTCTACTATGTTTCCTATGGGGTCCGAACAGTGAGCTTGCTCAGAACAAAAGAACTGTGCTTCCTACGCACACGGGCCATATCTAGTTCAACTCTGCTTAGGAAACTGACAAGAACACTAGCTCCTCTTCAGTCCAATACACTGTACTTGCTGGGAACAGACTCGAGTGCTATTTGCACTGTGTCCGGATTTGGGAGCGCAAAAGTGACCCTTTTTACCAGAAAACAACTCTTGCTCGTAGGACCAGAAACTGCATGTGATTCAACTCCATTTAGGACTGGGAAACA
The DNA here is from genome assembly GCF_949786415.1 of Peromyscus eremicus. NCBI lineage: Eukaryota > Metazoa > Chordata > Mammalia > Rodentia > Cricetidae > Peromyscus > Peromyscus eremicus. The sequence continues at coordinate 86,005 of NW_026735283.1, read as the reverse complement.
AACGCTGGCTCGCCTTACAAGAAACACACTCTGCTTTTGAGAAAAGAGCACTCTTCTACTCTACTGTGTTTCCTATAGGGCCATTACAGTGAGCTTGCTCAGAACAAAAGAACTGTTCTTCCTACACAAATGGCCATATTCAGTTCAATCCTGCTTAGGAAACTGACAAGAACAGTAGCTCCTCTTCAGTCCAATACACTGTACTTGCTGGGAACAGATGCGAGTGCTATTTGCACTGTGTTTGGCAATGGGAGCGCAATCGTGACTTTTGTTACCAGAAAACAACTCTTGCACGTAGGACCAAAAACTGCATGTGATTCAACTCCATTTAGGACTGGGAAACAAACACCAGCTCGCCTAACAAGAAACATACTCTGATTTTGAGAAAAGAGCACTCTTCTATTCTACTGTGTTTCCTATAGGGCCAGAACAGTGAGCTTGCTCAGAACAAAACAACTGTGCTTCCTACAAACACGGGCCATATATAGTTCTACTCTGCTTAGAAAACTGATGAGAACAGTAGCTCCTCTTCAGTCCAATACACTGTACTTGCTGGGAACAGATGCCAGTGCTATTTGCACTGTGTATGACAATGGGAGCGCAATAGTGTCTCTTCTTACCACAAAACAACTCTTGCTCGTAAGACCAGAAACTGCATGGGATTCAACTCCATTTAGGACTGGGAAACAAATGCTAGCTCGCCTTACAAGAAACACACTCTGCTTTTGAGAAAAGAGCACTCTTCTACTCTACTGTGTTTCCTATAGGGCCAGAACAGTGAGCTTGCTCAGAACAAAAGAAATGTGCTTCATACGCACACAGGCCATATCTAGTTCAATTCTGCATAGGAAACTGGCAAGAAGAGTAGCTCCTCTTCAGCCCAATACACTGTACTTGATTGGAACAGACGCAAGTGCTATTTGTAATGTGTATGGCATTGGGAGCGCAATAGTGACTCTTCTTAACAAAAAATAACTCTACTCGTAGTACCAGATACTGCATGTGATTCAAATTCATTTAAGACTTGGAAACAAAAGCTAGCTCACCTTACAAGAAACACACTCTGCTTTTGAGAAAAGAGCACTCTTCTTCTCTACTATGTTTCCTATGGGGTCCGAACAGTGAGCTTGCTCAGAACAAAAGAACTGTGCTTCCTACGCACACGGGCCATATCTAGTTCAACTCTGCTTAGGAAACTGACAAGAACAGTAGCTCTTCTTCAGTCCAATACACTGTACTTGCTGGGAACGGAGGCGAGTGCTATTTGCACTGTGTATGGCAATGGGAGCGCAATAGTGACTTTCCTTACCAGAAAACAACTCTTGCTCGTAGGACCAAAAACTGCAAGTGATTCAACTCCATTTAGGTCTGGGAAACAAACTCTAGCTCGACTTACAAGAAACACACTCTGTTTTTGAGGAAAGAGCAATGTGTTTCCTATCGGGTCCGCACAGTGAGCTTGCTCAGAACAAAAAAACTGTGCTTCCTATACACACGGGACATATCTAGTTCAACTCTGCTTAGGAAACTGATAAGAACAGTAGCTCCTCTTCAGTCCAATACACTGTACTTGCTGGGAACAGAAGTGAGTGCTATTTGCGCTGTGTATGGCAATGGGAGCGCAATAGTGACTTTCCTTACCAGAAAACAACTCTTGCTCGTATGACCAAAAACTGCATGTGATTCAACTCCATTTAGGACTGGGAAACAAACGCTAGCTCAAATTGCAAGAAACACACTCTGCTTTTGAGAAAAGAGCACTGTTCTACTCTACTGTGTTTCCAATAGGGCCAGAACAGTGAGCTTGCTCAGAACAAAAGAACTGTGCTTCCTACACACATGGCCATATCTAGTTCAATTCTGCTTAGGAAACTGACAAGAACAGTAGATCCTCTTCAGTCCAATACACTTTACATGCTGGGAACAGACGCAAGTGCTATTTGCCCTGTGTATGACAATGGGAGGGCAATAGTGACTCTTCTTACCAGAAAACAACTCTTGCTTGTAGGACCAGAAACTGCACGTGATTCAACTCCATTTAGGACTGGGAAACAAATGCTAGCTCGCCTTAGAAGAAACACACTCTGCTTTTGAGAAAAGAGCACTCTTCTACACTACTGTGTTTCCTATAGGGCCAGAACAGTGAGCTTGCTCAGAACAAAAGAACTGTGTTTCCTATACACACGAGCCATATCTAGTTCAACTCTGCTTAGGAAACTGACAAGACCTGTATCACCTCTTCAGTCCAATACACTGTACTTGATTGGAACGGACGCAAGTGCTATTTGCACTGTGTATGGCAATGGGAGCGCAATAGTGACTTTTTTTTTTTTTTACCAAATAACAACTCTACTCATAGGACCAGAAACTGCATATGATTCAACTTCATTTAGGACTGGGAAACAAAAGCTAGCTCGCCTTACAAGAAACACACTCTGCTTTTGAGAAAAGAGTACTCTTCTACTCTACTGTGTTTCCTATTGGGTCCGAACAGTGAGCTTGATCAGAACAAATGAACTGTGCTTCGTACACACACGGGCAATATCTAGTTCAAGTCTGCTTAGGAACCTGACAAGAACAATAGATCCTCTTCAGTCCAATACACTGTACATGTTGGGAACAAATGCTAGTGCTATTTGCCCTGTGTTTGACAATGATAGCGCAATAGTGACTCTTCTTACCAGAAAATACTCTTGCTCGTAGGACCAAAAACTGCATGTGATTCAACTCCATTTAGGACTGGGAAACAAACGCTGGCTCGCCTTACAAGAAACACACTCTGCTTTTGAGAATAGAGCACTCTTCTACTCTACTGTGTTTACTATAGGGCCAGTACAGTGAGCTTGCTCAGAAAAAAAGAACTGTGCTTTCTACACAAATGGCCATATTCAGTTCAATCCTGCTTAGGAAACTGACAAGAACAGTAGCTCCTCTTCAGTCCAATACACTGTACTTCCTGGGAACAGATGCGAGTTCTATTTGCACTGTGTTTGGCAATGGGAGCGCAATAGTGACTTTCGTTACCAGAAAACAACTCTTGCACGTAGGACCAAAAACTGCATGTGATTCAACTCCATTTAGGACTGGGAAACAAACACCAGCTCGCCTAACAAGAAACATACTCTGATTTTGAGAAAAGAGCACTCTTCTATTCTACTGTGTTTCCTAAAGGGCCAGAACAGTGAGCTTGCTCAGAACAAAAGAACTGTGCTTCCTGCACACAGGAGCCATATCTAGTTCAACTCTGCTTAGGAAACTGACAAGAATAGTAGCTCCTCTTCAGTCCAATACACTGTACTTGCTGGGAACAGACGCGAGTGCTATTTGCACTGTCTATGGCATTGGGAGCACAGTAGTGACTCTTTTTACCAGAAAACAACTCTTGCTCGTAGGACCAGAAACTGCATGGGATTCAACTCCACTTAGGACTGGGAAACAAACGCTAGCTTGCCTTACCAGAAACAAGCTCTGCTTTTGGGAAAGGACACCCATCTACTCTACTGTGTTTCCTATGGGGTCCGAACAGTGAGCTTGCTCAGAACAAAAGAACTGTGCTTCCTACACACACGGGCCATCTCTAGTTCAATTCTGCTTAGGAAACTGACAAGAACAGTAGATCCCCTTCAGTCCAATACACTGTACTTACTGGGAACAGACGCCAGTGCTATTTGCACTGTGTATGACAATGGGAGCACAATAGTGACTTTTCTTACCACAAAACAACTCTTGCTCCTAGGACCAGAAACTGCATGGGATTCAACTCCATTTAGGACTGGGAAACAAACGCTAGCTTGCCTTACAAGAAACACACTCTGCTTTTGAGAAAAGAGCACTCTTCTACTCTACTGTGTTTCCTATAGGGCCAGAACAGTGAGCTTGCTCAGAACAAAAGAAATGTGCTTCATACACACACGGGCCATATCTAGTTAAACTCTGCTTAGGAAACTGACAAGAATAATAGATCCTCTTCAGTCCAATACACTGTACATGCTGGGAACAAATGCCAGTGCTATTTGCCCTGTGTATGACAATGGTAGCACAATAGTGACTCTTCTTACCAGAAAATACTCTTGCTTGTAGGACCAGAAACTGCATGTGATTCAAATCCATTTAGGACTGGGAAAGAAATGCTAGCTCGCCTTACAAGAAACACACTCTGCTTTTGAGAAAAGAGCACTCTTCTACTCTACTGTGTTTCCTATAGGGCCAGTACAGTTAGCTTGCTCAGAACAAAGGAACTGTGCTTCTTACACAAATGGCCATATCCAGTTCAATTCTGCTTAGGAAACTGACAAGAACAGTAGCTCCTCTTCAGTCCAATACACTGTACTTGCTGGGAACAGATGCGAGTGCTATTTGCACTGTGTTTGGCAATGGGAGCGCAATAGTGACTTTCCTTACCAGAAAACAACTCTTGCACATAGGACCAAAAACTGCATGTGATTCAACTCCATTTAGGACTGTGAAACAAACACTAGTTCGCCTTACAAGAAACACACTCTGCTTTTGAGAAAAGAACACTCTTCTACTCTACTGTGTTTCCTATAGGGCCAGAACAGTGAGCTTGCTCAGAACAAAAGAACTGTGCTTCCTGCACACACGGGCCATATCTAGTTCAACTCTGCTTAGGAAACTGACAAGAACAGTAGCTCGTCTTCAGTCCAATACACTGTACTTCCTGGGAACAGATGCGAGTGCTATTTGCACTGTGTATGACAATGGGAGCGCAATAGTGACTCTTCTTACCACAAAACAACTCTTGCTCGTAAGACCAGAAACTGCATGGGATTCAACTCCATTTACGACTGGGAAACAAACGCTAGTTTGCCTTACAAGAAACACACTCTGCTTTTGAGAAAAGAGCACTCTTCTACTCTACTGTGTTTCCTATAGGGCCAGAACAATGAGCTTGCTCAGAACAAAAGAAATGTGCTTCATACGCACACAGGCCATATCTAGTTCAATTCTGCATAGGAAACTGGCAAGAAGAGTAGCTCCATTTCAGTCCAATACACTGTACTTGATTGGAACAGACGCAAGTTCTATTTGTAATGTGTATTGGATTGGGAGCGCAATAGTGACTCTTCTTACCAAAAAATAACTCTACTCGTAGGACCAGAAACTGCATGTGATTCAAATTCATTTAAGACTTGGAAACAAAAGCTAGCTCACCTTACAAGAAACACACTCTGCTTTTGAGAAAAGAGCACTCTTCTTCTCTACTATGTTTCCTATGGGGTCTGAACATTGAGCTTTCTCAGAACAAAAGAACTGTGCTTCCTACGCACACGGGCCATATCTAGTTCAACTCTGCTTAGGAAACTGACAAGAACAGTAGCTCCTCTTCAGTACAATACACTGTACTTGCTGGAAACGGAGGCGTGTGCTATTTGCACTGTGTATGGCAATGGGAGCGCAATAGTGACTTTCCTTACCAGAAAACAACTCTTGCTCGTAGGACCAAAAACTGCATGTGATTCAACTCCATTTAGGACTGGGAAACAAACGCTAGATCGCCTTACAAGAAACACACTCTGCTTTTGAGAAAAGAGCACTGTTCTACTCTACTGTGTTTCCAATAGGGCCAGAACAGTGAGCTTGCTCAGAACAAAATAACTGTGCTTCCTACACACATGGCCATATCTAGTTCAATTCTGCTTAGGAAACTGACAAGAACAGTAGATACTCTTCAGTCCAATACACTTTACATGCTGGGAACAGACGCAAGTGCTATTTGCCCTGTGTATGACAATGGGAGGGCAATAGTGACTCTTCTTACCAGAAAACAACTCTTGCTTGTAGGACAAGAAACTGCACGTGATTCAACTCCATTTAGGACTGGGAAACAAATGCTAGCTCGCCTTAGAAGAAACACACTCTGCTTTTGAGAAAAGAGCACTCTTCTACTCTACTGTGTTTCCTATAGGGCCAGAACAGTGAGCTTGCTCAGAACAAAAGAACTGTGCTTCCTATACACACGGGCCATATCTAGTTCAACTCTGCTTAGGAAACTGACAAGACCTGTATCACCTCTTCAGTCCAATACACTGTACTTGATAGGAACGGATGCAAGTGCTATTTGCACTGTGTATGGCAATGGGAGCGCAATAGTGACTTTTTTTTTTTACCAAATAACAACTCTACTCATAGGACCAGAAACTGCATGTGACTCAACTTCATTTAGGACTGGGAAACAAAAGCTAGCTCGCCTTACAAGAAACACACTCTGCTTTTGAGAAAAGAGTACTCTTCTACTCTACTGTGTTTCCTATTGGGTCCGAACAGTGAGCTTGATCAGAACAAATGAACTGTGCTTCGTACACACATGGGCCATATCTAGTTCAAGTCTGCTTAGGAACCTGACAAGAACAATAGATCCTCTTCAGTCCAATACACTGTACATGTTGGGAACAAATGCCAGTGCTATTTGCCCTGTGTTTGACAATGATAGCGCAATAGTGACTCTTCTTACCAGAAAATACTCTTGCTCGTAGGACCAAAAACTGCATGTGATTCAACTCCATTTAGGACTGGGAAACAAACGCTGGCTCGCCTTACAAGAAACACACTCTGCTTTTGAGAATAGAGCACTCTTCTACTCTACTGTGTTTCCTATAGGGCCAGTACAGTGAGCTTGCTCAGAAAAAAAGAACTGTGCTTCCTACACAAATGGCCATATTCAGTTCAATCCTGCTTAGGAAACTGACAAGAACAGTAGCTCCTCTTCAGTCCAATACACTGTACTTGCTGGGAACAGATGCGAGTGCTATTTGCACTGTGTTTGGCAATGGGAGCGCAATAGTGACTTTCGTTACCAGAAAACAACTCTTGCACGTAGGACCAAAAACTGCATGTGATTCAACTCCATTTAGGACTGGGAAACAAACACCAGCTCGCCTAACAAGAAACATACTCTGATTTTGAGAAAAGAGCACTCTTCTATTCTACTGTGTTTCCTAAAGGGCCAGAACAGTGAGCTTTCTCAGAACAAAAGAACTGTGCTTCCTGCACACAGGAGCCATATCTAGTTCAACTCTGCTTAGGAAACTGATGAGAACAGTAGCTCCTCTTCAGTCCAATACACTGTACTTGCTGGGAACAGATGCCAGTGCTATTTGCACTGTGTATGACAATGGGAGCGCAATAGTGTCTCTTCTTACCACAAAACAACTCTTGCTCGTAAGACCAGAAACTGCATGGGATTCAACTCCATTTAGGACTGGGAAACAAATGCTAGCTCGCCTTACAAGAAACACACTCTGCTTTTGAGAAAAGAGCACTCTTCTACTCTACTGTGTTTCCTATAGGGCCAGAACAGTGAGCTTGCTCAGAACAAAAGAAATGTGCTTCATACGCACACAGGCCATATCTAGTTCAATTCTGCATAGGAAACTGACAAGAACAGTAGATCCCCTTTAGTCCAATACACTGTACTTGATTGGAACAGACGCAAGTGCTATTTGTAATGTGTATGGCATTGGGAGCGCAATAGTGACTCTTCTTAACAAAAAATAACTCTACTCGTAGGACCAGATACTGCATGTGATTCAAATTCATTTAAGACTTGGAAACAAAAGCTAGCTCACCTTACAAGAAACACAACTCTGCTTTTGAGAAAAGAGCACTCTTCTTCTCTACTATGTTTCCTATGGGTTCCGAACAGTGAGCTTGCTCAGAACAAAAGAACTGTGCTTTTTACACACATGGGCCATATCTAGTTCAACTCTTCTTAGGAAACTGACAATAACAGTATCTCCTCTTCAGTCCAATACACTGTACTTACTGGGAACAGAATCGAGTGCTATTTGCACTGTGTATAGCAATGGGAGCGCAATAGTGACTCTTCTTACCAGAAAACAACTGTTGCTCTTAGGACCAGAAACTGCTTGTGATTCAACTCCATTTAGGACTGAGAAACAAACGCTAGCTCACCTTACAAGAAACACACTCTGCTCTTGAGAAAAGAGCACTCTTCTACTCTACTGTGTTTCCTATAGGGTCAAAACAGTGAGCTTGCTCAGAACAAAAGAACTGTGCTTCCTACACACACGGGCCATATCTAGTTCAACTCTGCTTAGGAAACTGACAAGAACAGTAGCTTCTCTACAGTCCAATACACTGTACTTGCTGGGAACAGACGCGAGTGCTATTTGCACTGTGTATGGAAATGGGAGCACAATAGTGACTCTTCTTACCAGAAAACAACTCTTGCTCATAGGACCAGAAACTGCATGTGATTGAACTCCATTTACGACTGGGAAACAAATGCTAACTCGCCTTATAAGAAACACACTCTGCTTTTGAGAAAAGAGCACTCTTCTACTCTACTTTTTTTTCTATAGCGCCAGAACAGTTAGCTTGCTCAGAACAAAAGAACTGTGCTTCCTACACACACGGCCATATCTAGTTCAATTCTGCTTAGTAAACTGAGAAGAACAGTATCTCCTCTTCAGTCCAATACACTGTACATGCTGGGAACAGACGCCAGTGCTATTTGCACTGTGTACGACAAAGGGAGCACAATAGTAACTCTTCTTACCAGAAAACAACTCTTGCTCGTAGGACCAGAAACTGCATGTGATTCAACTCCATTTAAGACTGGGAAACAAACGCTAGCTCGCCTTACAAGAAACACACTCTGCTTTTGAGAAAAAAGCACTCTTCTACTCTACTGTGTTTCCTATAGGGCCAGTACAGTGAGCCTGCTCAGAACAAAAGAACTGTGCTTCCTACACAAATGGCCATATCCAGTTCAATTCTGCTTAGGAAACTGACAAGAACAGTAGCTCCTCTTCAGTCCAATACACTGTACTTGCTGGGAACAGATGCACAACTCTTGTGCGTAGGACCAAAAACTGCATGTGATTCAACTCCATTTAGGACTGGGAAACAAACGCTAGCTCGCCTTACAAGAAACACACTCTGCTTTTGAGAAAAGAGCACTCTTCTACTCTTCTGTGTTTCCTGTAGGGCCAGAACAGTGAAATCCTCAGAACAAATGTACTGTGCTTCCTAAACACACGGGCCATATCTAGTTCAACTCTGCTTAGGAACCTGACAAGAACAGTAGATCCTCTTCAGTCCAATACACTGTACATGCTGGGAACAAATGCCAGTGCTATTTGCCCTGTGTATGACAATGGGAGTGCAATAGTGACTCTTCTTACCAGAAAACAACTCTTGCTCGTTGGACCAGAAACTGCATGTGATTCAACTCCATTTAGGTCTGGGAAGCAAACGCTAGCTCGCCTTACAAGAAACACACTCTGCTTTTGAGAAAAGAGCACTCTTCTACTCTACTGTGTTTCCTATGGGGTCCGAACAGTGAGCTTGCTCAGAACAAAAGAACTGTGCTTCCTATACACACGGGTCATATCTAGTTCAACTGTGCTTAGGAAACTGACAAGAACAGTAGCTCCTCTTCAGTCTAATACACTGTACTTGATTGGAACAGACACAAGTGCTATTTGTACTGTGTATGGCAATTGGAGCGCAATAGTGACTCTTCTTACCAAAAAATAACTCTACTCGTAGGACCAGAAACTGCATGTGATTCAAATTCATTTAGGACTTGGAAACAAAAGCTAGCTCGCCTTACAAGAAACACACTCTGCTTTTGAGAAAAGAGCACTCTTCTTCTCTATTATGTGTCCTATGGCGTCCGAACAGTGAGCTTGCTCAGAACAAAAGAACTGTGCTTCCTATGCACCCGGGCCATATCTAGTTCAACTCTGCTTAGGAAACTGACAAGAACAGTAGCTCCTATTCAGTCCAATACACTGTACTTGCTGGGAAAATATGCGAGTGCTATTTGCACTGTGTTTGGCAATGGGAGCGCAATAGTGACTTTCCTTACCAGAAAACAACTCTTGCGCGTAGGACCAAAAACTGCATGTGATTCAACTCCATTTAGGACTGAGAAACAAACGCTAGCTCGCCTTACAAGAAACACACTCTGCTTTTGAGAAAAGAGCACTCTTCTACTCTACTGTGTTTCCTATAGGGCCAGAACAGTGAGCTTGTTCAGAACCAAAGAACTGTGCTTCCTACACACACGGGCCATATCTAGTTCAACTCTGCTTAGGTAACTGACGAGAACAGTAGCTCCTCTTCAGTCCAATACTATGGTGATATTTTATTTGTATTAAAATGTTATTTGTATGTTTATAAATAAAGTTGCCCGGGTGTCAGAGCTATTAGCAAGCCATAGGAAAGCAGGGCAGTGGTGGCGTATACTTGTATTCCCAGCACTTGTTATACAGATCTGGGTAAGTCTCTGTGTGTTCAGGGATACAGCCATTATTGGACACACATGCCTTTAATCTCAATACCAAGCAAGGAAAACCTGGAGGCCTATACAGACAGGCCGTGACAAGGCAGTCATGTGATTGGGTTTACAACCAATGAGAAGGCAGAACAGGAACACTATATAAAGACATTAACACAGGGGTAGTGAGTTCTGAGAGGTAGGACCACTGCAGGAGGAAGGGTAAGGTTTTAGCTCTTAGCTCTGACCTCTTGGCTTTCTTCTTTGCATTGGTTCTGTGTTTCTTATTAAATAAGAAGGTTGGTTACATCTACATTTGGCGCCCAACGTGACAAGAATCCATTAACAACCGCTTGGCTTGGCTTGGCTTTAGGTCCGGTTTCCGGCCTGGGAGGCCCGGCTGCCTAGCTCGGGCCCAGGCCTGACTGACCAGCAGCTGGAGCTACTTGCAACTGCTACAAACAACTCAGGCCTGCCTTTCCGAATAATGCCCATACCCGTAAAGCCAAGGCTTGATTCGGCTCAAGCCGCTACTCTCTCTCTCTCTCTCTCTCTCTCTCTCTCTCTCTCTCTTCTGGATTCACACCTGGAACACCAGGAAGCTGTTTTGAAATTCCCTGGGTTTCTACTGTTCTACCCAGACTTGGTAAGTCAATTAACATATCTATTTAAAAGAGAATTTTTTTTCTACATTAAAAAAAATGGGCTTTATGTGTGCATTGGAAGAAAATTGGACTTTGTTTGAAATTTTAGGCACTGTGACAATGGAACAACTATAAGAAAAGGTTAATATTGATCGAATTATTCAGTTTATTACTTTTCTTATCCTCATTTTACTATTTAAAAAGATAGTCAATTTAAGTACCAGGATAACAGTCTTAGAAAAACCTATTAAACTAGTAAAAATGAATTATAGAGAAATTCAAAATCAGACAGAAGAAATAAACAGTGAAGTTGTTTCAAAATTGGATCATAAGGTTACAGAAAGAAAGCCAGTTTTCACACAATCACCCTTAATTTATCCGGTAGCGGTACAGCAGCTACCTGATGAAGAGAATGAACAGAATACTTGGGCTCCAATTAAAATGTTAGACTTATGAAGATTTAAGGAGGCAATAGCATCTTATGGCATGCACTCCCCATATGTAAAGCAAATGTTAAACAACTGGTCAACTAGTAATAGGATTATACCAAAGGACTGGCGGGAATTGGCACAGGCTGTTCTTGAACCTGGACAACATCTCCAGTGGAAAATGTGGTTCAATAATGAGGCTAAAAATATAGAAAAACAATGGAGGGATAGCAGAATACAAGTCTGTCAGGATCAGCTTATTGGAGAAGGCCAATATGCTTCAGTAGAAACACAAAGTTTATATGATGTCCAAACCCTAGTTCTATGTCGAACGGCAGCTTTGAATGCATGGGACAAAGTCTAAGAACCAGGAAAAAAAACTGAGTCATTTACAAAGGTTATACAGGGCCCAAAAGAATCTTTCACAGATTTCTTACAAAGATTGACTTCAGCAGTACAGAAAATGGTCCCGAATTCAGAGGCTAGTCAGATAATAATTGAATCTTTGGCCTTTGAGAATGCAAATGCAGCATGCAAAAGGATAATCAGGCCGTTAAAGGCAAGATCTGCACCTTTGGAAGATTGGATTAGAGATACAGTTAATGTTGAGGCTTATGACCATGATGATATGTGGGTAGGAAAAGCAATTTCAAAAGGTTTGAGCAATGTTAGATGTTTTGGATGTGGAAAGCAAGGACATTTGAAAAGGGATTGTAAACAGGTCATTCCTAGAAATAATGTTTCTTCAAGGAACACTGGCAACAGAATGCCCCTTCCTTCTGGAGTATGCAGAAGGTGTGGTAAGGGAAAACACTGGACCAACGAATGTAGATCAACAAGGGACAGACAGGGTAATCCTCTGCCTCGAGCCTCGGGAAACTCCCAGAGGGGCCTCAGGCAGGCCCCCACAGTAAATCCAGTTCAAACCTTTCCTGCAGTTGTAGAGGAAACCCCTACTCAAAGCAACTAAATAACCAAATGTCTATAGGAATAAATCATGTTAGTCGAGATGATGAAACAGAGAAAATAGGGAATTCAGGAAAAAACATAAAGAAAATTTTTTGGCAAACTTCTATTAATGAACAAAGACCAAAACTAACAATAAAAATAAATGGTGTTTTGTTGTCTGGTCTGGTAGACACAGGTGCTGACATTACCATAATTGCACCAGAATTTTGGCATCCAACTTGGCCTCCTCAGGAGGTAAACGTTCAACTGTTAGGAATTGGGACATTATCTCGAGTGAAACAAAGTGCAAGATGGCTTGAATGTATAGGTCCAGAAGGACAGAAAGGAAAATTAAAACCATATATGGCTAACATAGCTATGAACCTGTGGGGTCGAGATTTGTTACAACAATGGAATACTCAGATTAATATCCCTCCAATCTCAGAAACAAATCATAAATTAGTACATGTTTCTGAGAGAAATATTAAAAGATATTATTCTAATGAGTGCTCACCAGCCATCCATGTCATACAAGAACAGGGCACAACTGATAATTTTCCAAAAACACCAACAGCTCTACCTTTAAAATGGTCAACAGATAAGCCTGTATGGGTTCAGCAATGGCCTTTAACAACAGAGAAACTCCAGGCTTTACAAGAGCTGGTGGAAGAACAGTTAAATGCTCATCATATTGAAGAATCAACCAGCCCTTGGAATTCTCCTGTATTTGTTGTTAAAAAGAAATCTGGTAAATGGAGAATGGTAACAGACCTTAGAGCAATTAACAAAGTAATTCAGCCAATGGGCTCTTTACAATCTGGAATTCCTTTGCCTACTCTGTTACCAAAAGGATGGCCTCTCATAGTTATTGATTTAAAAGACTGTTTCTTTTCAATACCGTTACAAGAAAAAGACAGAGAAAGATTTGCTTTCACAGTGCCTACTTATAATAATTCTCAACCGGTTAAAAGATTTCAATGGAGGGTTCTCCCACAGGGAATGTTGAATAGCCCAACTTTGTGCCAATATTTTGTAAAACAGCCATTAGAAGTGATACGTAAAAAATTTCCTAAATCTATAATTTATCATTATATGGATGATATTTTATTAGCTGACTCAAATGCAGATACTTTAGAAAGAATGTTTGAAGAAGTAAAGAAAATTTTGACTTGCTGGGGTTTACAAATTGCCCCCGAAAAGATACAAAGAGGAGATTCTATTAATTACTTAGGATATAAAATAGAACTTCAAAAAATTAGACCTCAAAAGGTGCAAATTAGGAGAGATAGACTACAGACTCTTAATGACTTTCAAAGATTATTTGGAGACATTTCTCATCTAAGAACTATTGTTGGGGTAAAAAATGATGAACTGAATAATTTGTTTAAAACCTTAGAAGGTGATAAGGACTTGAACAGTCCAAGAGAATTATCACCTGAAGCTGAAAAAGAATTGGCCTTGGTAGAAAAGAAAGTACATAAAGGGCACGTAGATCGTATTGATCCAAAGCTGGATTGCATTTTGGTTATTTTACCTTCTAGGCATTCTCCAACAGGAATATTAATGCAAAGGGAAGATATTATATTAGAATGGATATTTTTACCAAATAAACCAAATAAAAAATTAAAAATTATGTAGAAAAAATCTCTGACTTGATTTGGAAAGGAAAATTGAGACTTCGTCAGTTAGCAGGAATAGACCCAGCAGAAATTGTTGTACCTTTAACTAAGGAGGATATTGAGAAATTATGGATAGAAAATGAAGCTTGGCAAAAAGCTTGTAGTAATTTTTTGGGAGAAATTAACAGCAAATATCCCAAAAGCAATAGAATTGATCTTATAAAGAGAGCTGATTGGATCTTGCCTCGAATTGTGAGGAAAAAACCCATATCTGGAGTTCGTACATTTTATACAGATGCCAACAAACAAGGAAAGGCAGGTTACAAATCAGAAAATTTAAGTAAAGTGGTTCAAAGTCCTTATAATTCAGTTCAAAAATCAGAATTGTATGCTATTCTGTTGGTATTAATGGATTTTTCAGAACCTCTCAATGTAGTAACTGACTCTCAGTATGCTGAAAGAGTAGTATTACATATTGAGACTGCAGAATTTATACACGATACTTCAGAATTAACTACATTATTTATTCAATTACAAGATACAATCAGAAAAAGGTGTCATCCTTTATATATAACTCACATCCGATCCCATACTGGTCTGCCAGGCCCTCTAGCACAAGGCAATGATGAGATTGATAAATTATTGATAGGAAATGTGTTGGAGGCCTCAGAATTTCATAAAAAACATCATGTAAATAGTAAAGGTTTAAAAAAGGATTTTTCCATAACCTGGCAACAAGCCAAAGAAATAGTAAGGAAATGTCCTACTTGTTCCTTCTACAATCAAACGCCATTACCAGCAGGATGTAACCCAAAGGGTACTCAGAGGAATGAAATCTGGCAGATGGACGTGTTTCACTTTGCAGAATTTGGAAAATTGAAATATGTACACCACACTATTGATACTTATTCAGGATTTCAATGGGCAACTGCTTTGAGTTCTGAAAAAGCTGATTCTGTAATCACTCATTTGCTAGAAGTTATGGCCATTATGGGTATACCTGCACAAATCAAAACTGATAATGCTCCATCATATGTCTCTGTTAAAATGAAACAGTTTTTTGCTTATTATAATATAAACCATATTACAGGTATACCACATAATTCTACAGGTCAAGCAGTTATAGAAAGATCAAACAGAACTCTAAAGGATATGCTAAATAAACAGAAAGGAGTAACAAAAACCCCCAGAAATAGACTACATAATGCTCTATTAACTTTAAATTTTCTCAATGCCAATGAGAAAGGAACAACAGCTGCAGAGAGACATTGGATAATAGAAAAAACTACAGAATTAAATCAACCTATATACTTTAAGGATGTGCTGACCTCAGAATGGAAACCAGGATATGTATTACATTGGGGACGAGGTTTTGCTTTTATTTCTACAGGAGAAGATAAGCTGTGGGTACCATCAAAATTGATAAAGGTTCGATTTGAACAAGAGAGACCTCTTAATTAGAGGAGGTGATAGTTCATCAACTATCATGAACATCCAATTTAAACTAACTTACACCAGTAACATATATCTTTTCATTTAATCAGATAGTAACTTGCCAAAAAGGAACATCCCCAAAAAACCTTGGGGAAAGGTTTTTGTTTTTGTCTTTTAGGAGAATGAAGGTTAAGGAATTTGAAGAACACTGGACAAATGAGACAACTGAAGAAAAGGGACAAATCGTCTATCCTAAGAAACAGAGTGAAATGGCATATGGGTATGTTATCTAAAAAATTTTATGTCTTCCTAAATGTTTGTTTCTGCTTTTCTTTAAAGATTTAACACTATTTAACTTCTAATAGTCCCAGTTCAATTAAAATTTAAAGCTGACTTTGGAGTTGGAGAATGGCTCGCTCCTTCTTTAAACTCAAGCATGTTGTTAAAAGGAAAATACAGACTCTCTGTATCATGCCAGAGGAAAAGAGCCATCTTCTGCTATGGGACAGGAGAAAAGCCAAATTAATTAAGGGACTATTCTATTACTAATCTCAACTCTTTGATTCTATTCTGATTCTTTAAACTTTTCTTAAAGTATGAAATTTATATCAAAATTTACAAGATTAATATATATAGATATATATACATTTTAAACTTTGTTAAGATATATAAATGGTCATATAGAGTACTAACTAATTCTAAAAAGCCGCATGTATAGTCTTTGTGTTCGAGTCTCTTATCAGTTTTTTGCAGGAAATCACGGTCAGGCCTAACATCAACTGAAGTCTCCAGGAAGAAGATGGGGCCCCACAACAACAACAATTCCACATGGACAATAATAACATCACTAAGCTGACAAACATCATCTACAGATCAGCTTTGAACTACAAAGTGCTCAGAGCAATTTTGAGAGCGCTAGCTGAAATGATCCAGTCTCAAAGACTACTTGAATAAGGATTTGAGATAAACCCTGAACTTTGGCATTATATACAGACTGGATAACGAAGGATATAGTTACCTCTCCTAGAATTTGACAATTAACCTAAAATTTTTCTTTCAGGATAAAGATAACTTCGCCCATACCCAGCAGGAAGCAATTTCAAGAATACGACGCCCACATTCCTAAAGAGGTGGTGTGGGGTGGTTGGTTTTTTTTTTTGGTCTTCTAGGTCTTTTAATGGGTTTTGGGTCTGGGATAATTTTCATTGATTAGGGGGGTTGGTTATAATTTGTTGTAAAGGGTGAGGAAAAGGGCTAAGCAAAGGAGATTAGATTTAAGGTTCTTATTAAAAAAAAGAGAGAAAGAAAGAAAGAAAGAAAAAAATAAATACTTTACATTGGATTGGATTGTTTTATAGTGTATATAAATTATATATATTGAAATTGATATTATTAGAAAATGCTATATGTATATTTCTAATTGTACCATTCATTTAACAATGTAATGCAATTTTCTAATCCTTGAATGTTGTTATTACCAACTATTAGGATATAAAGAAATGAAAGTTAGTAGTTAGACATTATAATAGAACTTGTAGTTATATTAGGTATGTTTTCAATATTGAGTAGATATATTTTAGATAGACAGGTTATCTTCAAACCCTTCAGAGATCTACAGAATATGGCATTTAAAATGTTTTAATAACTTAGAAAAATTTTCTTTTTTGTTATGACTATGAGACATGTCGGCTCCTGACAGTACAAATCTACTTCAGAGAAAATATGGGCATTGAAAAAACTGTAATTGGAGTTAACTTTCATTGTAGCAAAAGTTAGCCACTGGACAACAAAGTATCCTCGAATCAACTGATGATGAACAGGACAGACAAGACACGAAACAAAAGACTACTGATTCTTGTCAAAACAAGTGTGGTTATGGCTTTATTAAAAGGCATCTTCTGAGGCCAGGACAATATGGCACCATCCCTGAAGTGGCCTTCGTAATCCGGGAAAGGTACAGTGCCCTTTTCTTCGAAGGCAGCTGAACAGGCAGTGGGCCGATGGCTTCTGATGTGTAATGGGGAGGTAGCTGAAACAGTTATTCTTGAAGAGTAATTAAGCTCACACCTCTCAACAGAAGAATGGCATTTAATAGAGGGATGTGGAGAAGAACGGGATGCTGAAATGAAGCCACATACACACATAGCCAAGAAGAATGGAGAGCTGAATTCAAAAAACATCAACAATTTCCAGAATTTAAAATCCTGAATCATGACATGAAACTAGGGGAATTCAGGTATTTCTGGTATATAGACTGCTCTCACCCAATGTGAGGTTGAACTGTTGACCTTGTGTACATTCTACTTCACAAATGAGTCTGTCAGATACGCTAAGCCTATAGGCTGAAGATGATGCCCCAACACTGTGGAGAAACCTCAGATGATTGTTCAGACAGCTGGCTGTTTCTGTCAACTCACAAGTTTTTGGAAGTTGCTTGCATATACTTCCTGTTTTTATTTTTTTGTTAGCTAATACTATTTTCTTCTTGGGTCTCTGAGGGAGTTGAAGATTAGTTACTTATAGTTGACGATTAATTAGGATAGAAAGTGAATTAAATACAATAGAATAGATAATGAAATTATTTTCTCTGAATTTGTCAAATACAAATGAACTAGACATTGTTTAGGTATTTATTACTTGTATATATTGTATATAGTTATTGTACTTTTGTATATAGTTTTTCTTATGTTAGTTATAAGCTTTTTCTTTTTTCCTTTTTATTAAAATAGAAAAGGGGAAATATGGTGATATTTTATTTGTATTAAAATGTTATTTGTATGTTAATAAATAAAGTTGCACGGGGGTCAGAGCTATTAGCAAGCCATAGGAAAGCAGGGCAGTGGTGGCGTATACTTGTATTCCCAGCACTTGGTATACAGAGCTGGGTAAGTCTCTGTGTGTTCAGGGATACAGTCATTATTGGACACACATGCCTTTAATCTCAATACCAAGCAAGGAAAACCTGGAGGCCTATACAGACAGGCCGTGACAAGGCAGTCATGTGGTTGGATATACAACCAATGAGAAGGCAGAACAGGAACACTATATAAAGACATTAAAACAGGGGTAGTGAGTTATGAGAGGTAGGAAAACTGCAGGAGGAAGGGTAAGGTTTTAGCTCTTAGCTCTGACCTCTTGGCTTTCTTCTTTGCATTGGTTCTATGTTTCTTATTAAATAAGAAGGTTGGTTACATCTACACAATACACTGTACTTGCTGGGAACAGATGCGAGTGCTATTTGCACTGTGTACGGCAATGGGAGCACAATAGTGGCTCTTCTTACCAGAAAACAACTCTTGCTCTTAGTACCAGTAACTGCATGTGATTCAAATCCACTTAGGACTGGGAAACAAACGCTAGCTCGCCTTACAAGAAACACACTCTGCTTTTGAGAAAAGAGCACTCTTCTTCTCTACTGTGTTTCCTATGGGGTCCGAACAGTGAGCTTGCTCAGAACAAAAGAACTGTGCTTCCTAAACACACGGGCCATATCTAGTTCAACTCTGCTTAGGAAACTGACAAGAACAGTAGCTCCTCTTCAGTCCAATACACTGTAATTGCTGGGAACAGACACGAGTGCCGTTTGCACTGTGTAATGCAATGGGAGCGCAATAGTGACTTTCCTTACCAGAAAATAACTCTTGCTCGTAGGACCCAAAACTGCATGTTATTCAACTCCATTTAGGACTGGGACACAAACGCTAACTCGCCTTACAAGAAAAACACTCTGCTTTTGAGAAAAGAGCACTCTTCTACTCTACATGTTTCCTATAGCGCCAGAATAGTGAACTTGCTCAGAACAAAAGAACTGGGCTTCCTACACACACGGCCATATCTAGTTCAATTCTGCATAGGAAACTGACAAGAACAGTAGATCCTCTTCAGTCCAATACACTGTACATGCTGGGAACAGACGCCGGAGCTATTTGCCTTGTGTATGACAATGGGAGCACAATAGTGACTCTTCTTACCAGAAAACAACTTTTGCTCCTAGGAACAGAAACTGCATGTGATTCAACTCCATTTAGGACTGGGAAAAAAACACTAGCTCGACTTACAAGAAACACACTCTGCTTTTGAGAAAAGAGCACTCTACTACTCTACTGTTGTTTTCTATGGGGTCCGAACAGTGAGATTGCTCAGAACAAAAGAACTGTACTTCCTGCAAACATGGACATATCTAGTTCAATTCTGCTTAGGAAACTGACAAGAACAGTAGATCCTCTTCAGTGCAATACACTGTACATGCTGGGAACAGACGCCAGTGCTATTTGCCCTGTGTATGAAATTGGGAGCACAATAGTGACTCTTCTTACCAGAAAACATCTCTTGCTCGTAGGAACAGAAACTGCATGTGATTCAACTCCATTTAGGACTTGGAAACAAACACTAGCTCGCCTTACAAGAAACATACTCTGCTTTTGAGAAAAGAGCACTCTGATACTCTACTGTGTTTCCTGTAGGGCCAGAAAAGTGAGCTTGCTCAGAACAAAAGAACTGTGCTTCCTACATACAAGGCTATATCTAGTTCAACTCTGCATAGGAAACTGACAAGAAAAGTAGATCCTCTTCAGTCCAATACACTGTACATGCTTGGAACAGACGCCAGTGCTATTTGCCCTGTGTATGACAATGGGAGCGCAATAGTGACTCTTCTTACCAAAAAACAACTCTTGCTTGTAGGACCAGAAACTGCATGTGATTCAACTCCATTTAGGTCTGGGAAGCAAACGCTATCTCGCCTTACAAGAAACACACTGTGCTTTAGAGAAAAGAGCACTGTGTTTCCTATGGAGTCCGCACAGTGAGCTTGCCCAGAACAAAAGAACTGTGCTTCCTATACAAACGGGCCATATCTAGTTCAACTTTGCTTAGGAAACTGACAAGAACAGTAGCTCCTCTTCAGTCCAATACACTGTATTTGCTGGGAACAGACGTGTGTGCTATTTGTGCTGTGTATGGCAAAGGGAGTGCAATAGTGACTTTCCTTACCAAAAAACAACTCTTGCTCGTAGGACCAAAAACTGCATGTGATTCAACTCAATTTAGGGGTGGGAAACAAACGATCGCTCACCTTACAAGAAAAATACTCTGCTTTTGAGAAAAGAGCACTCATCTACTCTACTGTGTTTCCTATGGTGTCCGAACAGTGTGCTTGCTCAGAACAAAAGAACTGTGCTTCCTACACACACGGGCCATATCTAGTTCAACTATGCTTAGGAAACTGATAAGAACAGTAGCTCCTCTTCAGTCCAATACACTGTACTTGCTGGGAACAGACGCCAGTGCTATTTGCACTGCGTAATGCAATGGGAGCACAATAGTGACTTTTCTTACCAGAAAACAACTCTTGCGCGTACATCCAGAAACTGCATGTGATTCAACTCCATTTAGGTCTGGGAAACAAAGGCTAGCTCGCCTTACAAGAAACACACTCTGCTTTTGAGAAAAGAGCACTCTTCTACTCTACTCTGTTTCCTATAGGCCCAGAACAGTGAGCTTGCTCAGAACAAAAGAACTGAGCTTCCTACACACACGGGCCATATCTAGTTTAACTCTGCTTAGGACTGACAAGAACAGTATCCCCTCTTCTCTCCAATACACTGTACTTGCTGGGAACAGATGAGAGTGCTATTTGCACTGGGTGTGGCAATGGAAGCGCAATAGTGACTCTTATTACCAGAAAACAACTCTTGCTGGTAGGAACAAAAGCAGCATGTGATTCAACTCCTTTTAGCACTGGGAAACAAACACTAGCTCGCCATACAAGAAACACCCTCTGCTTTTGAGAAAGATCCCTCTTCTACTCTACTGTGTTTCCTCTGGTGTCTGAACAGTGAGCTTGCTCAGAACAAAAGAACTGTGCTTCCTACACACACGGGCCATATCTAGTTCAACTCTGCTTAGGAAACTTACAAGAACAGTAGCTCCTCTTCATTCCAATACACTGTACTTGCTGGGAACAGACGCCAGTGCTATTTGCACTGCGTAATGCAATGGGAGCACAATAGTGACTTTTCTTACCAGAAAACAACTCTTGCTCGTACGTCCAGAAACTGCATGTGATTCAACTATATTTAGGACTGGGAAACAAACGCTAGCTCACCTTACATGAAACACACTCTGCTTTTGAGAAAAGAGCACTCTTCTACTGTACTGTGTCTCCTAAGGGCCAGAACAGTGAGCTTGCTCAAATAAAAGAACTGTGATTCCTACACACGGGCCATATCTAGTTCAACTCTGTTTAGGAAACTGACAAGAACAGTAGCCTCTCTTCAGTCCAATACACTGTACTTGCTGGGAACAGACGCCAGTGCTATTTGCACTGTGTATGGCAAAGGGAACACAGTAGTGACTTTCTTTACCAGAAAACATCCCTTGCTCATAGGACCAAAAACTGAATGTGATTCAACTCCATTTAGAACTGTGAAACAAACACTAGCTCGCCTTACAAAAACACACTCTGCTTTTGAGAAAAGAGCACTCTTCTACTCTACTGTGTTTCCTATAGGGCGAGAGCAGTGAGCTTGCTCAGAACAAAAGAACTGTGCTTCCTACACACACGGACTATATCTAGTTCAGCTCTGCTTAGGAAACTGACAAGAACAGCAGCTCCTCTTCATTCCAATACACTGTACTTGCTGTGAGCAGACGCGAGTGCTATTTGCCCTGTGTATGGCAATGGGAGCGCAATAGTGACTCTTCTTACCAGAAAAAAACTCTTGCTCGTAGGACCAGAACCTGCATGGGATTGAACTTTTTTTAGAACTGAAAAACAAACGCTAGCTCGCCTTACAAGAAACACACTCTGCTTTTGAGAAAAGAGCACTCTTCTACTCTACTGTGTTTCCTATAGGGCCAGAACTGTGAGCTTGCTCAGAACAAAAGAACTGTGCTTCCTACACACACGGGCCATATCTAGTTCAACTCTGCTTAGGAAACTGACAAGAACAGTATCTCCTCTTCTGCACAATACACTGTACTTGCTGGGAACAGACGCGACTGCTATTTGCACTGTGTATGGCAATGGTAGCACAATAGTGACTCTTCTTACCAGAAAACAACTCTTGCTCGTAGGACCAGAAACTGAATGTGATTCAACTCCATTTAGGACTGCGAAACAAAGGCTAGCTCGCCTTACAAGAAACACACTCTTCTTTTGAGAAAAGAGCACTCTTCTACTCTACTCTGTTTCCTATAGGGCCAGAACAGTGAGCTTGCTCAGAACAAAAGAACTGTGCTTCCTACACATACGGGCCATATCTAGTTTAACTCTGCTTAGGACTGACAAGAACAGTATCCCCTCTTCTGTCCAATACACTGTACTTGCTGGGAACAGATGCGAGTGCTATTTGCACTGGGTGTGGCAATGGAAGCGCAATAGTGACTCTTATTACCAGAAAACAACTCTTGCTGGTAGGACCAAAAACAGCATGTGATTCAACTCCTTTTACCACTGGGAAACAAACACTAGCTCGCCATACAAGAAACACCCTCTGCTTTTGAGAAAGAGCCCTCTTCTACTCTACTGTGTTTCCTCTGGTGTCCGAACAGTGAGCTTGCTCAGAACAAAAGAACTGTGCTTCCTACACACACGGGCCATATCTAGTTCAACTCTGCTTAGGAAACTGACAAGTACAGTAGCTCCTCTAAAGTCCAATACACTGTACTTGCTGGGAACAGACGCCAGTGCTATTTGCACTGCGTAATGCAATGGGAGCACAATAGTGACTTTTCTTACCAGAAAACAACTCTTGCTCGTATGTCCAGAAACTGCATGTGATTCAACTATATTTAGGACTGGGAAAAAAACGCTAGCTCACCTTTCAAAAAACACACTCTGCTTTTGAGAAAAGAGCACTCTTCTACTCTACTGTGTTTCCTATAGGGCCAGAACAGTGAGCTTGCTCAGAAGAAAAGAACTGTGCATCCTACACAAACGGGCCATATCTAGTTAAACTCTGCTTAGGAAACTGACAAGAACAGTAGATCCTCTTCAGTCCAATACACTGTACTTGCTGGGAACAGACGCCAGTGCTATTTGCCCTGTGTATGACAATGGGAGCACAATAGTGACTCTTCTTACCATAAAACAACTCTTGCTCCTAGGACCAGAAACTGCATGTGATTTAACTCCATTTAGGACTGGGAAACAAACGCTAGCTCGCCTTACAAGAAACACATTCTGCTTTTGAGAAAAGAGCACTCTTCTACTCTACTGTGTTTCCTATAGGGCCAGAACAGTGAGCTTGCTCAGAACAAAAGAACTGTGCTTTTTACACACATGGGCCATATCTAGTTCAACTCTGCTTATGAAACTGACAAGAACAGTATCTCCTCTTCAGTCCAATACACTGTACATCCTGGGAACAGACGCCAGTGCTATATGCACTGTGTATGGCAAAGGGAGCACAATAGTGACTCTTCTTACCAGAAAACAACTCTTGCTCGTAGGACCAGGAACTGCATGTGATTCAACTCCATTTAGGTCTGGGAAGCAAACACTAGCTCGCCTTACAAAAACACACTCTGCTTTTGAGAAAGGAGCACTCTTCTACTCTACTGTGTTTCCTACAGGGCGAGAGCAGTGAGCTTGCTCAGAACAAAAGAACTGTGCTTCCTACACACACGGACTATATCTAGTTCAGCTCTGCTTAGGAAACTGACAAGAACAGCAGCTCCTCTTCATTCCAATACACTGTACTTGCTGTGAGCAGACGCGAGTGCTATTTGCCCTGTGTATGTCAATGGGAGCGCAATAGTGACTCTTCTTACCAGAAAAAAAACTCTTGCTCGTAGGACCAGAAACTGCATGGGATTGAACTCCTTTTAGAACTGAAAAACAAACGCTAGC
Organism: Peromyscus eremicus; assembly: GCF_949786415.1. Classification (NCBI taxonomy): domain Eukaryota; kingdom Metazoa; phylum Chordata; class Mammalia; order Rodentia; family Cricetidae; genus Peromyscus; species Peromyscus eremicus. The sequence goes on along the minus strand of NW_026735283.1, from coordinate 61,811 downwards.
TCGCCTTACAAGAAACACACTCTGCTTTTGAGAAAAGAGCACTCTTCTACTCTACTGTGTTTCCTATAGGGCCAGAACAGTGAGCTTGCTCAGATGAAAAGAACTGTGCATCCTCCACAAACGGGCCATATCTAGTTAAACTCTGCTTAGGAAACTGACAAGAACAGTAGATCCTCTTCAGTCCAATACACTGTACACGCTGGGAACAAACGCCAGTGCTATTTGCCCTGTGTATGACAATGGGAGCACAATAGTGACTCTTCTTACCATAAAACAACTCTTGCTCCTAGGACCAGAAACTGCATGTGATTTAACTCCATTTAGGACTGGGAAACAAACGCTAGCTCGCCTTACAAGAAACACATTCTGCTTTTGAGAAAAGAGCACTCTTCTACTCTACTCTGTTTCCTATAGGGCCAGAACAGTGAGCTTGCTCAGAACAAAAGAACTGTGCTTCCTACACATACGGGCCATATCTAGTTTAACTCTGCTTAGGACTGACAAGAACAGTATCCCCTCTTCTCTCCAATACACTGTACTTGCTGGTAACAGATGCGAGTGCTATTTGCACTGGGTGTGGCAATGGAAGCGCAATAGTGACTCTTATTACCAGAAAACAACTCTTGCTGGTAGGACCAAAAACAGCTTGTGATTCAACTCCTTTTAGCACTGGGAAACAAACACTAGCTCGCCATACAAGAAACACCCTCTGCTTTTGAGAAAGAGCCCTCTTCTACTCTACTGTGTTTCCTCTGGTGTCCGAACAGTGAGCTTGCTCAGAACAAAAGAACTGTGCTTCCTACACACACGGGCCATATCTAGTTCAACTCTGCTTAGGAAACTGACAAGAACAGTAGCTCCTCTTCAGTCCAATACACTGTACTTGCTGGGAACAGACGCCAGTGCTATTTGCACTGCATAATGCAATGGGAGCACAATAGTGACTTTTCTTACCAGAAAACAACTCTTGCTCGTACGTCCAGAAACTGCATGTGATTCAACTATATTTAGGACTGGGAAAAAAACGCTAGCTCACCTTTCAAGAAACACACTCTGCTTTTGAGAAAAGAGCACTCTTCTACTCTACTGTGTTTCCTATAGGGCCAGAACAGTGAGCTTGCTCAGAAAAAAAGAACTGTGCTTCCTACACACACGGGCTATATCTAGTTCCACTCTGCTTAGGAAACTGACAAGAACAGTTGCTCCTCTTCTGTCCAATACACTGTACATGCTGGGAGCAGTCGCGAGTGCTATTTGCACTGTGTATGGCAATGGGAGCGCAATAGTGACTCTTCTTACCAGAAAACAACTCTTGCTCCTAGGACCAGAAACTGCATGGGATTCAACTCCGTTTCTGACTGGCAAACAAACACTAGCTCGCCTTACAAGAAACACACTCTGCTTTTGAGAATAGAGCACTCTTCTACTCTACTGTGTTTCCTATGGGGTCCGAAAAGTGAGCTTGCTCAGAACAAAAGAACTGTGCTTCACACACACGGGACATATCTAGTTCAACTCTGCATAGGAAACTGAGAAGAACAGTAGCTCCTCTTCTGTCCAATACTCTGTAATTGCTGGGAACAGACATCAGTGCTATTTGCACTGTGTATGGCAATGGGAGCGCAATAGTGACTCTTCTTACCAGAAAACAACTCTTGCTCCTAGGAACAGAAACTTCATGTGATTCAACTCCTTTTAGGACTGGGTAACAAACGCTAGCTCGCCTTACAAGAAACACACTCTGCTTCTGAGAAAAGAGCACCCTTCTACTCTACTGTGTTTCCTATAGGGCCAGAACAGTGAGCTTGCTCAGAACAAAAGAACTGTGCTTCCTACACACACGGGACATATCTAGTTCAACTCTGCTTAGGAAACTGACAAGAACAGAAGCTCCTCTTCAGTCCAATGCACTGTACTTGCTGGGAACAGACACGAGTGCTATTTGCACTGTGTATGGCAAAAGGAGCACAATAGTGACTTTCCTTACCAGAAAACAACTCTTGCTCGTAGGACCAGAAACTGCATGTGATTCAACTCCATTTAGGACTGGGAAACAAACGCTAGTTCGCCTTACAACAAACACACTCTGCTTTTGAGAAAAGAGCACTCTTCTACTCTACTGTGTTTCCTATAGGGCCAGAACAGTGAACTTGCTCAGAAGAAAAGAACTGTGCATCCTACACAAATGGGCCATATCTAGTTAAACTCTGCTTAGGAAACTGACACGAACAGTAGCTCCTCTTCAGTCCAATACACTGTACTTGCAGGTAGCAGACGCGAGTCCTATTTGCACTGTGTATGGCAATGGGAGCGCAATAGTGACTCCTCTTACCAGAAAACAACACTTACTTATAGGACCAGAAACTGCATGTGATTAAACTCCATTTAGGACTTGGAAACAAACGCTAGTTCGCCTTAGAAGAAACACATTCTGCTTTGGAGAAAAGAGCAGTCTTCTACTCTATTGTGTTTCCTATAGGGCCAGAACTGTGAGCTTGCTCAGAACAAAAGCACTGTGCTTCCTACACCCACGGGACATATCTATTTCAAGTTTACTTAGGAAACTGACAAAAACAGTGGATCCTCTTCAGTCCAATACACTGTACATCCTGGGAACAGACGAGAGTGCTATTTGCCCTGTGTATGGCAAAGGGAGCATAATAGTGACTCTTCTTACCAGAAAAAAACTCTTGCTTGTAGGACCAGAAACTGCATGTAATTCAACTCCATTTAGGATTGGGAAACAAACGCTAGCTCACCTGACAAGAAACACACTCTGCTTTTGAGAAAAGAGCACTCTTCTACTCTTCTGTGTTTCCTATGGGGTCCGAATAGTGAGCTTGCTCAGAACAAAAGAACTGTGCTTCCTACACACACGGGCCATATCTAGTTCAACTCTGCTTAGGAAACTGACAAGAACAATAGCTCCTCTTCTGTCCAATACACTGTACTTGCTGGGAACAGACGAGAGTGCTATTTGCACTGTGTATTGCAATGGTAGCACAATAGTGACTTTCCTTTCCAGAAAACATCCCTTGCTCGTAGGACCAAAAAGTGCATGTGATTCAACTCCATTTAGGACTGGGAAATAAACGCTAGTTCGCCTTACAACAAACATACTCTGCTTTTGAGAAAAGAGCACTCTTCTACACTACTGTGTTTCCTATAGGGCCAGAACAGTGAGCTTGCTCAGAAGAAATGAACTGTGCATCTTACACAAACGGGCCATATCTAGTTAAACTCTGCTTAGGAAACTGACAAGAACAGTAGCTCCTCTTCAGTCTAATACACTGTACTTGCAGGTAGTAGACGCGAGTCCTATTTGCAATGTGTAGGGCAATGGGAGCGCAATAGTGACTCCTCTTACCAGAAAACAACTCTTACTTATAGCACCAGAAACTGCATGTGATTAAACTCCATTTAGGAATTCGAAACAAACACTAGTTCGTCTTAGAAGAAACACACTCTGCTTTGGAGAAATGAGAACTCTTCTACTCTACTGTGTTTCCTATAGGGCCAGAACTGTGAGCTTGCTCAGAACAAAAGAACTGTGCTTCCTACACACACGGGCCATATCTAGTTCCACTCTGCTTAGGAAACTGACAAGAACAGTAGATCCTCTTCAGTCCAATACACTGTACATGCTGGGAACAGACACCAGTGCTATTTACCCTGTGTATGACAATTGGAGCGCAATAGTGACTCTTCTTACCATAAAACAACTCTTGCTCCTAGGACCTGAAACTGCATGTGATTGAACTCCATTTAGGACTGGGAAACAAACGCTAGCTCGCCTTACAAGAAACACATTCTGCTTTTGAGAAAAGAGCATTCTTCTACTCTACTGTGTTTCCTATAGGGCCAGAACTGTGAGCTTGCTCAGAAAAAAAGAAGTGTACTTCGTACATACAAAAGCAATATCTATTTCAAATTTGCTTAGGAAACTGACAAGAACAGTAGTTCCTCTTCAGTCCAATACACTGTACTTGCTGGCAACAGACGCGAGTGCTATTTGCACTGTTTAAGGCAAAGGGAACACAATAGTGACTTTCCTTACCAGAAAATATCCCTTGCTGTAGGACCAAAAACTGCATGTGATTCAACTCCATTTAGGACTGGGAAACAAACGATAGCTCGCCTTACAAGAAACACACTCTGCTTTAGAGAAAAGAGCACTCTTCTACTCTACTGTGTTTCCTATAAGGCCAGAACAGTGAGCTTGCTCAGAACAAAAGAACTGTGCTTCCTACACACACACGCTATTTCTAGTTCAACTCTGCTTAGGAAACTGACAAGAACAGTAGTTCCTCTTCAGTCCAATACACTGTACTTGCTTGGAACAGACGAGAGTGCTATTTGCACTGTGTAAGGCAAAGGGAGCACAATAGTGACTTTCCTTACCAGAAAACATCCCTTGCTCGTAGGACCAAAAACTGCATGTGATTAAACTCCATTTAGGACTGGGAAACAAACGCTAGCTCACCTTACAAGAAACACACTCTGCTTTAGAGAAAAGAGCACTCTACTACCCTACTGTGTTTCCTATAGGGCCAGAACAGTGAGCTTGCTCAGATGAAAAGAACTGTGCATCCTACACAAACGGGCCATATCTAGTTAAACTCTGCTTAGGAAACTGACAAGAACAGTAGCTCCTATTCAGTCCAATACACTGTACTTGCAGGTAGCAGATGCGAGTCCTATTTGCACTGTGTATGGCAATGGCAGGACAATAGTGACTCCTCTTACCAGAAAACAACTCGTACTTATAGGACCAGAAACTGCATGTGATTAAACTCCATTTAGGACTTGGAAACAAACGCTAGTTCGCCTTAGAAGAAACACACTCTGCTTTTGAGAAAAGAGCACTCTTCTACTCTACTGTGTTTCCTATAGTGCCAGAACAGTGAGCTTGCTCAGAACAAAAGAACTGTGGTTCCTACACACGGTCCATATCTAGTTCAACTCTGCTTAGGAAACTGACAAGAACAGTAGATCCTCTTCAGTCCAATACACTGTACATGCTGGGAACAGACGCCAATGCTATTTGCCCTGTGTATGACAATTGGAGCGCAATAGTGACTCTTCTTACCATAAAACAACTCTTGCTCCTAGGACCAGAAACTGCATGTGATTGAACTCCATTTAGGACTGGGAAACAAACGCTAGCTCGCCTTACAAGAAACACATTCTGCTTTTGAGAAAAGAGCACTCTTCTACTCTACTGTGTTTCCGATAGGGCCAGAAGAGTGAGCTTGCTCAGAACAAAAGAAGTGTACTTTCTACACACACGGGCCATATCTATTTCAAGTTCGCTTAGGAAACTGACAAGAACAGTAGATCCTCTTCAGTCCAATACACAGTACATCCTGGGAACAGACGCGAGTGCTATTTGCCCTGTGTATGGCAATGGGAGCACAATAGTGACTCTTCTTACCAGAAAACAACTCTTGCTTGTAGGACCAGAAACTGCATGTAATTCAACTCCATTTAGGACTGGGAAACAAACGCTAGCTCACCTAACAAGAAACACACTCTGCTTTTGAGAAAAGAGCACTCTTCTATTCTTCTGTGTTTCCTATGGGGTCCGAATAGTGAGCTTGCTTAGAACAAAAGAACTGAGCTTCCTACACACACGGGCCATATCTAGTTCAACTCTGCTTAGGAAACTGACAAGAACAGTAGCTCCTCTTCAGTCCAATACACTGTACTTGCTGGGAACAGACGAGAGTGCTATTTGCACTGTTTAAGGCAAAGGGAACACAATAGTGACTTTCCTTACCAGAAAACATCCATTGCTCGTAGGACCAAAAACTGTATGTGATTCAACTCCATTTAGGACTGGGAAACAAACGATAGCTCACCTTACAAGAAACACACTCTGCTTTAGAGAAAAGAGCACTCTTCTACTCTACTGTGTTTCCTATAAGGCCAGAACAGTGAGCTTGCTGAGAACAAAAGAACTGTGCTTCCTACACACTCGGGCTATATCTAGTTCAACTCTGCTTAGGAAACTGACAAGAACAGTAACTCCTCTTCTATCCAATACACTGTACTTGCTGGGAACAGACGAGAGTGCTATTTGCACTGTGTATGGCAATGGTAGCACAATAGTGACTTCCCTTACCAGAAAACATCCCTTGCTCGTAGGACCAAAAAGTGCATGTGATTCAACTCCATTTAGGACTGGGAAACAAACGCTAGCTCTCCTTACAAGAAACACACTCTGCTTTAGAGAAAAGAGCAGTCTTCTACTCTACTGTGTTTCCTATAGGGCCAGAACAGTGAGCTTGCTCAGAACAAAAGAACTGTGTTTCCTACACACACGGGTCATATCTAGTTCAACTCTGCTTAGGAAACACAGAAGAACAGTAGATCTTCTTCAGTCCAATACACTGCACATGCTGGGAACAGACACCAGTGCTATTTACCCTGTCTATGACAATGGGAGCGCAATAGTGACTCTTCTTACCAGAAAACAACTCTTGCTTCTAGGATCAGAACCTGCATGTGATCAAATCATTTAGGACTGGGAAACAAACGCTGGCTCGCCTTACAAGAAACACACTCTGCTTTTGAGAAAAGAGCACTCTTCTACTCTACTGTGTTTCCTATGGGGTCCGAACAGTGAGCTTGCTCAGAACAAAACAACTGTGCTTCCTACACACGGGCCATATCTAGTTCAACTCTGCTTAGGAAACTGACAAGAACAGTAGCTCCTATTCTGTCCAATACACTGTACTTGCAAAGATCAGTAGCGAGTGTTGTTTGCAATGTGTATGGCAATGGGAGCGCAATAGTGACTCTTTGCACCAGAAAACAACTCTTGCTCATAGGACCAGCAACTGCATGTAATTGAACTACATTTAGGACTGGGAAACAAACGCTAGCTCACCTTACAAGAAACACACTCTACTTTTGAGAAAAGAGCACTCTTCTACTCTTCTGTGTTTCCTATAGGGCCAGAACAGTGAGCTTGCTCAGAACAAAAGAACTGTGCTTCCTACACACATGGGCCATATCTAGTTAAACTCTGCTTAGGAAACTGACAAGAACAGTAGCTCCTCTTCAGTCCAATACACTGTACTTGCTGGGAACAGACGTGAGTGCTATTTGCACTGTTTATGGCAAAGGGAGCACAATAGTGACTTTCCTTACCAGAAAACATCCCTTGCTCGTAGGACCAAAAACTGCATGTGATTCAACTCCATTTAGGATTGGGAAACAAACGCTAGCTCGCCTTACAAGAAACACACTCTTCTTTTGAGAAAAGAGCACTCTTCTACTCTACTGTGTTTCCTATAGGGCCAGAACAGTGAGCTTGCTCAGAACAAAAGAACTGTGCTTCCTACACACACACGCTATTTCTAGTTCAACTCTGCTTAGGAAACTGACAAGAACAGAAGATCCTCTTCAGTCCAATACACTGTACTTGCTGGGAGCAGACGCGAGTGCTGTTTGCATTGTGTATGGCAAAGGGAGCACAATAGTGACTTTCCTTACCAGAAAACATCCCTTGCTCGTAGGACCAAAAACTGCATGTGATTCAACTCCATTTAGGACTGGGAAACAAAAGCTAGCTCGCCTTACAAGAAACACACTCTGCTTTAGAGAAAAGAGCACTCTTCTACTCTATTGTGATTCCTATAGCGCCAGGACAGTGAGCTTGCTCAGAACAAAAGAACTGTGCTTCCTACACACACGGGCAATATCTAGTTCAACTCTGCTTAAGAAACTGACAAGAACAGTAGCTCCTCTTCTGTCCAATACTCTGTAATTGCTGGGAACAGACATCAGTGCTATTTGCACTGTGTATGGCAATGGGAGCGCAATAGTGACTCTTCTTACCAGAAAACAACTCTTGCTCCTAGGAACAGAAACTTCATGTGATTCAACTCCTTTTAGGACTGGGTAACAAACGCTAGCTCGCCTTACAAGAAACACACTCTGCTTCTGAGAAAAGAGCACCCTTCTACTCTACTGTGTTTCCTATAGGGCCAGAACAGTGAGCTTGCTCAGAACAAAAGAACTGTGCTTCCTACACACACGGGACATATCTAGTTCAACTCTGCTTAGGAAACTGACAAGAACAGAAGCTCCTCTTCAGTCCAATGCACTGTACTTGCTGGGAACAGACACGAGTGCTATTTGCACTGTGTATGGCAAAAGGAGCACAATAGTGACTTTCCTTACCAGAAAACAACTCTTGCTCGTAGGACCAGAAACTGCATGTGATTCAACTCCATTTAGGACTGGGAAACAAACGCTAGTTCGCCTTACAACAAACACACTCTGCTTTTGAGAAAAGAGCACTCTTCTACTCTACTGTGTTTCCTATAGGGCCAGAACAGTGAACTTGCTCAGAAGAAAAGAACTGTGCATCCTACACAAATGGGCCATATCTAGTTAAACTCTGCTTAGGAAACTGACACGAACAGTAGCTCCTCTTCAGTCCAATACACTGTACTTGCAGGTAGCAGACGCGAGTCCTATTTGCACTGTGTATGGCAATGGGAGCGCAATAGTGACTCCTCTTACCAGAAAACAACACTTACTTATAGGACCAGAAACTGCATGTGATTAAACTCCATTTAGGACTTGGAAACAAACGCTAGTTCGCCTTAGAAGAAACACACTCTGCTTTGGAGAAAAGAGCAGTCTTCTACTCTATTGTGTTTCCTATAGGGCCAGAACTGTGAGCTTGCTCAGAACAAAAGCACTGTGCTTCCTACACCCACGGGACATATCTATTTCAAGTTTACTTAGGAAACTGACAAAAACAGTAGATCCTCTTCAGTCCAATACACTGTACATCCTGGGAACAGATGAGAGTGCTATTTGCCCTGTGTATGGCAAAGGGAGCATAATAGTGACTCTTCTTACCAGAAAAAAACTCTTGCTTGTAGGACCAGAAACTGCATGTAATTCAACTCCATTTAGGATTGGGAAACAAACGCTAGCTCACCTGACAAGAAACACACTCTGTTTTGAGAAAAGAGCACTCTTCTACTCTTCTGTGTTTCCTATGGGGTCCGAATAGTGAGCTTGCTCAGAACAAAAGAACTGTGCTTCCTACACACACGGGCCATATCTAGTTCAACTCTGCTTAGGAAACTGACAAGAACAATAGCTCCTCTTCTGTCCAATACACTGTACTTGCTGGGAACAGACGAGAGTGCTATTTGCACTGTGTATGGCAATGGTAGCACAATAGTGACTTTCCTTTCCAGAAAACATCCCTTGCTCGTAGGACCAAAAAGTGCATGTGATTCAACTCCATTTAGGACTGGGAAATAAACGCTAGTTCGCCTTACAACAAACATACTCTGCTTTTGAGAAAAGAGCACTCTTCTACATTACTGTGTTTCCTATAGGGCCAGAACAGTGAGCTTGCTCAGAAGAAATGAACTGTGCAACTTACACAAACGGGCCATATCTAGTTAAACTCTGCTTAGGAAACTGACAAGAACAGTAGCTCCTCTTCAGTCTAATACACTGTACTTGCAGGTAGTAGACGCGAGTCCTATTTGCAATGTGTAGGGCAATGGGAGCGCAATAGTGACTCCTCTTACCAGAAAACAACTCTTACTTATAGCACCAGAAACTGCATGTGATTAAACTCCATTTAGGAATTCGAAACAAACACTAGTTCGTCTTAGAAGAAACACACTCTGCTTTGGAGAAATGAGAACTCTTCTACTCTACTGTGTTTCCTATAGGGCCAGAACTGTGAGCTTGCTCAGAACAAAAGAACTGTGCTTCCTACACACACGGGCCATATCTAGTTCCACTCTGCTTAGGAAACTGACAAGAACAGTAGATCCTCTTCAGTCCAATACACTGTACATGCTGGGAACAGACACCAGTGCTATTTACCCTGTGTATGACAATTGGAGCGCAATAGTGACTCTTCTTACCATAAAACAACTCTTGCTCCTAGGACCTGAAACTGCATGTGATTGAACTCCATTTAGGACTGGGAAACAAACGCTAGCTCGCCTTACAAGAAACACATTCTGCTTTTGAGAAAAGAGCATTCTTCTACTCTACTGTGTTTCCTATTGGGCCAGAACTGTGAGCTTGCTCAGAAAAAAAGAAGTGTACTTCGTACATACAAAAGCAATATCTATTTCAAATTTGCTTAGGAAACTGACAAGAACAGTAGTTCCTCTTCAGTCCAATACACTGTACTTGCTGGCAACAGACGCGAGTGCTATTTGCACTGTTTAAGGCAAAGGGAACACAATAGTGACTTTCCTTACCAGAAAATATCCCTTGCTGTAGGACCAAAAACTGCATGTGATTCAACTCCATTTAGGACTGGGAAACAAACGATAGCTCGCCTTACAAGAAACACACTCTGCTTTAGAGAAAAGAGCACTCTTCTACTCTACTGTGTTTCCTATAAGGCCAGAACAGTGAGCTTGCTCAGAACAAAAGAACTGTGCTTCCTACACACACACGCTATTTCTAGTTCAACTCTGCTTAGGAAACTGACAAGAACAGTAGTTCCTCTTCAGTCCAATACACTGTACTTGCTTGGAACAGACGAGAGTGCTATTTGCACTGTGTAAGGCAAAGGGAGCACAATAGTGACTTTCCTTACCAGAAAACATCCCTTGCTCGTAGGACCAAAAACTGCATGTGATTAAACTCCATTTAGGACTGGGAAACAAACGCTAGCTCACCTTACAAGAAACACACTCTGCTTTAGAGAAAAGAGCACTCTACTACCCTACTGTGTTTCCTATAGGGCCAGAACAGTGAGCTTGCTCAGATGAAAAGAACTGTGCATCCTACACAAACGGGCCATATCTAGTTAAACTCTGCTTAGGAAACTGACAAGAACAGTAGCTCCTATTGCAGTCCAATACACTGTACTTGCAGGTAGCAGATGCGAGTCCTATTTGCACTGTGTATGGCAATGGCAGGACAATAGTGACTCCTCTTACCAGAAAACAACTCGTACTTATAGGACCAGAAACTGCATGTGATTAAACTCCATTTAGGACTTGGAAACAAACGCTAGTTCGCCTTAGAAGAAACACACTCTGCTTTTGAGAAAAGAGCACTCTTCTACTCTACTGTGTTTCCTATAGTGCCAGAACAGTGAGCTTGCTCAGAACAAAAGAACTGTGGTTCCTACACACGGTCCATATCTAGTTCAACTCTGCTTAGGAAACTGACAAGAACAGTAGATCCTCTTCAGTCCAATACACTGTACATGCTGGGAACAGACGCCAATGCTATTTGCCCTGTGTATGACAATTGGAGCGCAATAGTGACTCTTCTTACCATAAAACAACTCTTGCTCCTAGGACCAGAAACTGCATGTGATTGAACTCCATTTAGGACTGGGAAACAAACGCTAGCTCGCCTTACAAGAAACACATTCTGCTTTTGAAAAAAGAGCACTCTTCTACTCTACTGTGTTTCCGATAGGGCCAGAAGAGTGAGCTTGCTCAGAACAAAAGAAGTGTACTTTCTACACACACGGGCCATATCTATTTCAAGTTCGCTTAGGAAACTGACAAGAACAGTAGATCCTCTTCAGTCCAATACACAGTACATCCTGGGAACAGACGCGAGTGCTATTTGCCCTGTGTATGGCAATGGGAGCACAATAGTGACTCTTCTTACCAGAAAACAACTCTTGCTTGTAGGACCAGAAACTGCATGTAATTCAACTCCATTTAGGACTGGGAAACAAACGCTAGCTCACCTAACAAGAAACACACTCTGCTTTTGAGAAAAGAGCACTCTTCTATTCTTCTGTGTTTCCTATGGGGTCCGAATAGTGAGCTTGCTTAGAACAAAAGAACTGAGCTTCCTACACACACGGGCCATATCTAGTTCAACTCTGCTTAGGAAACTGACAAGAACAGTAGCTCCTCTTCAGTCCAATACACTGTACTTGCTGGGAACAGACGCGAGTGCTATTTGCACTGTTTAAGGCAAAGGGAACACAATAGTGACTTTCCTACCAGAAAACATCCATTGCTCGTAGGACCAAAAACTGTATGTGATTCAACTCCATTTAGGACTGGGAAACAAACGATAGCTCACCTTACAAGAAACACACTCTGCTTTAGAGAAAAGAGCACTCTTCTACTCTACTGTGTTTCCTATAAGGCCAGAACAGTGAGCTTGCTGAGAACAAAAGAACTGTGCTTCTACACACTCGGGCTATATCTAGTTCAACTCTGCTTAGGAAACTGACAAGAACAGTAACTCCTCTTCTATCCAATACACTGTACTTGCTGGGAACAGACGAGAGTGCTATTTGCACTGTGTATGGCAATGGTAGCACAATAGTGACTTCCCTTACCAGAAAACATCCCTTGCTCGTAGGACCAAAAAGTGCATGTGATTCAACTCCATTTAGGACTGGGAAACAAACGCTAGCTCTCCTTACAAGAAACACACTCTGCTTTAGAGAAAAGAGCAGTCTTCTACTCTACTGTGTTTCCTATAGGGCCAGAACAGTGAGCTTGCTCAGAACAAAAGAACTGTGTTTCCTACACACACGGGTCATATCTAGTTCAACTCTGCTTAGGAAACACAGAAGAACAGTAGATCCTCTTCAGTCCAATACACTGCACATGCTGGGAACAGACACCAGTGCTATTTACCCTGTCTATGACAATGGGAGCGCAATAGTGACTCTTCTTACCAGAAAACAACTCTTGCTTCTAGGATCAGAACCTGCATGTGATCAAATCATTTAGGACTGGGAAACAAACGCTGGCTCGCCTTACAAGAAACACACTCTGCTTTTGAGAAAAGAGCACTCTTCTACTCTACTGTGTTTCCTATAGGGTCCGAACAGTGAGCTTGCTCAGAACAAAACAACTGTGCTTCCTACACACGGGCCATATCTAGTTCAACTCTGCTTAGGAAACTGACAAGAACAGTAGCTCCTATTCTGTCCAATACACTGTACTTGCAAAGATCAGTAGCGAGTGTTGTTTGCACTGTGTATGGCAATGGGAGCGCAATAGTGACTCTTTGCACCAGAAAACAACTCTTGCTCATAGGACCAGCAACTGCATGTAATTGAACTACATTTAGGACTGGGAAACAAACGCTAGCTCACCTTACAAGAAACACACTCTACTTTTGAGAAAAGAGCACTCTTCTACTCTTCTGTGTTTCCTATAGGGCCAGAACAGTGAGCTTGCTCAGAACAAAAGAACTGTGCTTCCTACACACATGGGCCATATCTAGTTAAACTCTGCTTAGGAAACTGACAAGAACAGTAGCTCCTCTTCAGTCCAATACACTGTACTTGCTGGGAACAGACGTGAGTGCTATTTGCACTGTTTATGGCAAAGGGAGCACAATAGTGACTTTCCTTACCAGAAAACATCCCTTGCTCGTAGGACCAAAAACTGCATGTGATTCAACTCCATTTAGGATTGGGAAACAAACGCTAGCTCGCCTTACAAGAAACACACTCTTCTTTTGAGAAAAGAGCACTCTTCTACTCTACTGTGTTTCCTACAGGGCCAGAACAGTGAGCTTGCTCAGAACAAAAGAACTGTGCTTCCTACACACACACGCTATTTCTAGTTCAACTCTGCTTAGGAAACTGACAAGAACAGAAGATCCTCTTCAGTCCAATACACTGTACTTGCTGGGAGCAGACGCGAGTGCTGTTTGCATTGTGTATGGCAAAGGGAGCACAATAGTGACTTTCCTTACCAGAAAACATCCCTTGCTCGTAGGACCAAAAACTGCATGTGATTCAACTCCATTTAGGACTGGGAAACAAAAGCTAGCTCGCCTTACAAGAAACACACTCTGCTTTAGAGAAAAGAGCACTCTTCTACTCTATTGTGATTCCTATAGCGCCAGGACAGTGAGCTTGCTCAGAACAAAAGAACTGTGCTTCCTACACACACGGGCAATATCTAGTTCAACTCTGCTTAGGAAACTGACAAGAACAGTAGCTCCTCTTCAGACCAATACACTGTACTTGCAGGTAGCAGACGCGAGTCCTCTTTGCACTGGGTATGGCAATGGGAGGGCAATAGTGACTCCTCTTACCAGAAAACAACTCTTACTTATAGGACCAGAAAGTGCATGTGATTAAACTCCATTTAGGACTTGGAAACAAACGCTAGTTCGCCTTAGAAGAAACACACTCTGCTTTTGAGAAAAGAGCACTCTTCTACTCTACTGTGTTTCCTATAGGGCCAGAACTGTGAGCTTGCTCAGAACAAAAGAACTGTGCTTCCTACACACGGTCCATATCTAGTTCAACTCTGCTTTGGAAACTGACAAGAACAGTAGATCCTCTTCAGTCCAATACACTGTACATGCTGGGAAGAGACGCCAGTGCTATTTGCCCTGTGTATGACAATTGGAGCACAATAGTGACTCTTCTTACCATAAAACAACTCTTGCTCCTAGGACCAGAAACTGCATGTGATTGAACTCCATTTAGGACTGGAAACAAACGCGAGCTCGCCTTACAAGAAACACATTCTGCTTTTGAGAAAAGAGCACTCTTCTACTCTACTGTGTTTCCTATAGGGCCAGAAGAGTGAGCTTGCTCAGAACAAAAGAAGTGTACTTTCTACACACACGGGCCGTATCTATTTCAAGTTTGCTTAGGAAACTGACAAGAACAGTAGATCCTCTTCAGTCCAATACACTGTACATCCTGGAAACAGACGCGAGTGCTATTTGCACTGTGTATGGCAATGGGAGCACAATAGTGACTCTTCTTACCAGAAAACAACTCTTGCTTGTAGGACCAGAAACTGCATGTAATTCAACTCCATTTAGGACTGGGAAACAAACGCTAGCTCACCGTACAAGAAACACACTCTGCTTTTGAGAAAAGAGCACTCTTCTACTCTTCTGTGTTTCCTATGGGGTCCGAACAGTGAGCTTGCTCAGAACAAAAGAACTGTGCTTCCTACAAAAACGGGCCATATCTAGTTCAACTCTGCTTAGGAAACTGACAAGAACAGTAGCTCCTCTTCAGTCCAATACACTGTACTTGCTGGGAACAGACGCGAGTGCTATTTGCACTGTTTAAGGCAAAGAGAACACAATAGTGACTTTCCTTACCAGAAAACATCCCTTGCTCATAGGACCAAAAACTGCATGTGATTCAACTCCATTTAGGACTGGGAAACAAATGATAGCTCACCTTACAAGAAACACACTCTGCTTTAGAGAAAAGAGCACTCTTCTACTCTACTGTGTTTCCTATAAGGCCAGAACAGTGAGCTTGCTCAGAACAAAAGAACTGTGCTTCCTACACACTCGGGCTATATCTAGTTCAACTCTGCTTAGGAAACTGACAAGAACAGTAGCTCCTCTTCTGTCCAATACACTGTACTAGCTGGGAACAAACGAGAGTGCTATTTGCACTGTGTATGGCAATGGTAGCACAATAGTGACTTTCCTTACCAGAAAATATCCCTTGCTCGTAGGACCAAAAACTGCATGTGATTCAACTCCATTTAGGACTGGGAAACAAACGCTAGTTCGCCTTACAACAAACACACTCTACTTTGGAGAAAAGAGCACTCTTCTACACTACTGTGTTTCCTATAGGGCCAGAACAGTGAGCTTGCTCAGAAGAAAAGAACTGTGCATCCTACACAAACGGGCCATATCTAGTTAAACTCTGCTTAGGAAACTGACAAGAACAGTAGCTCCTCTTCAGTCCAATACACTGTACTTGCAGGTTGCAGACGTGAGTCCTATTTGCACTGTGTATGGCAATGGGAGCACAATAGTGACTCCTCTTACCAGAAAACAACTCTTACTTATAGGACAAGAAACTGCATGTGATTAAACTCCATTTAGGACTTGGAAACAAACGCTAGTTTGCCTTACAACAAACACACTCTACTTTGGAGAAAAGAGCACTCTTCTACACTACTGTGTTTCCTATAGGGCCAGAACAGTGAGCTTGCTCAGAAGAAAAGAACTGTGCATCCTACAGAAATGGGCCATATCTAGTTAAACTCTGCTTAGGAAACTGACAAGAACAGTAGCTCCTCTTCAGTCCAATACACTGTACATGCTGGGAACAGACGCCAGTGCTATTTGCCCTGTGTATGACAATTGGAGAGCAATAGTGACTCTTCTTACCATAAAACAACTCTTGCTCCTAGGAACAGAAACTGCATGTGATTGAACTCCTTTTAGGACTGGGAAACAAACGCTAGTTTGCCTTACAAGAAACACATTCTGCATTTGAAAAAGAGCACTCTTCTCCTCTACTCTGTTTCCTATGGGTCCAAACAGTGAGCTTGCTCAGAACAAAACAACTGTGCTTCCTACACACGGGCCATATCTAGTTCAACTCTGCTTAGGAAACTGACAAGAACAGTAGCTCCTATTCTGTCCAATACACTGTACTTGCAAAGATCAGTAGCGAGTGTTGTTTGCACTGTGTATGGCAATGGGAGCACAATAGTGACTCTTTGCAACAGAAAACAACTCTTGCTCATAGGACCAGCAACTGCATGTAATTCAACTCCATTTAGGACTGGGAAACAAACGCTAGCTCACCTTACAAGAAACACACTCTGCTTTTGAGAAAAGAGCACTCTTCTACTCTTCTGTGTTTCCTATAGGGCCAGAACAGTGAGCTTGCTCAGAACAAAAGAACTGTGCTTCCTACACACATGGGCCATATCTAGTTAAACTCTGCTTAGGAAACTGACAAGAACAGTAGCTCCTCTTCAGTCCAATACACTGTACTTGCTGGGAACAGACGTGAGTGCTATTTGCACTGTTTATGGCAAAGGGAGCACAATAGTGACTTTCCTTACCAGAAAACATCCCTTGCTCGTAGGACCAAAAACTGCATGTGATTCAACTCCATTTAGGACTGGGAAACAAACGCTAGCTCGCCTTACAAGAAACACACTCTGCTTTTGAGAAAAGAGCACTCTTCTACTCTACTGTGTTTCCTATAGGGCCAGAACAGTGAGCTTGCTCAGAACAAAAGAACTGTGCTTCCTACACACACACGCTACTTCTAGTTCAACTCTGCTTAGGAAACTGACAAGAACAGTAGATCCTCTTCAGTCCAATACACTGTACTTGCTGGGAGCAGACGCGAGTGCTATTTGCATTGTGTATGGCAAAGGGAGCACAATAGTGACTTTCCTTACCAGAAAACATCCCTTGCTCGTAGGACCAAAAACTGCATGTGATTCAACTCCATTTAGGACTGGGAAACAAAAGCTAGCTCGCCTTACAAGAAACACACTCTGCTTTAGAGAAAAGAGCACTCTTCTACTCTACTGTGATTCCTATAGGGCCAGGACAGTGAGCTTGCTCAGAACAAATGAACTGTGCTTCCTACACACACGGGCAATATCTAGTTCAACTCTGCTTAGGAAACTGACAAGAACAGTAGCTCCTCTTCAGACCAATACACTGTATTTGCAGGTAGCAGACGCGAGTCCTCTTTGCACTGGGTATGGCAATGGGAGGGCAATAGTGACTCCTCTTACCAGAAAACAACTCTTACTTATAGGACCAGAAACTGCATGTGATTAAACTCCATTTAGGACTTGGAAACAAACGCTAGTTCGCCTTAGAAGAAACACACTCTGCTTTTGAGAAAAGATCACTCTTCTACTCTACTGTGTTTCCTATAGGGCCAGAACTGTGAGCTTGCTCAGAACAAAAGAACTGTGCTTCCTACACACGGTCCATATCTAGTTCAACTCTGCTTAGGAAACTGACAAGAACAGTAGATCCTCTTCAGTCCAATACACTGTACATGCTGGGAACAGACGCCAGTGCTATTTGCACTGTTTAAGGCAAAGAGAACACAATAGTGACTTTCCTTACCAGAAAACATCCCTTGCTCATAGGACCAAAAACTGCATGTGATTCAACTCCATTTAGGACTGGGAAACAAATGATAGCTCACCTTACAAGAAACACACTCTGCTTTAGAGAAAAGAGCACTCTTCTACTCTACTGTGTTTCCTATAAGGCCAGAACAGTGAGCTTGCTCAGAACAAAAGAACTGTGCTTCCTACACACTCGGGCTATATCTAGTTCAACTCTGCTTAGGAAACTGACAAGAACAGTAGCTCCTCTTCTGTCCAATACACTGTACTAGCTGGGAACAAACGAGAGTGCTATTTGCACTGTGTATGGCAATGGTAGCACAATAGTGACTTTCCTTACCAGAAAATATCCCTTGCTCGTAGGACCAAAAACTGCATGTGATTCAACTCCATTTAGGACTGGGAAACAAACGCTAGTTCGCCTTACAACAAACACACTCTACTTTGGAGAAAAGAGCACTCTTCTACACTACTGTGTTTCCTATAGGGCCAGAACAGTGAGCTTGCTCAGAAGAAAAGAACTGTGCATCCTACACAAACGGGCCATATCTAGTTAAACTCTGCTTAGGAAACTGACAAGAACAGTAGCTCCTCTTCAGTCCAATACACTGTACTTGCAGGTTGCAGACGTGAGTCCTATTTGCACTGTGTATGGCAATGGGAGCACAATAGTGACTCCTCTTACCAGAAAACAACTCTTACTTATAGGTCAAGAAACTGCATGTGATTAAACTCCATTTAGGACTTGGAAACAAACGCTAGTTCACCTTAGAAGAAACACACTCTGCTTTGGAGAAAAGAGCACTCTTCTACTCTACTGTGTTTCCTATAGGGTCAGAAGTGTGAGCTTGCTCAGAACAAAAGAACTGTGCTTCCTACACACACGGGCCATATCTAGTTCAACTCTGTTTAGGTAACTGACAAGAACAGTAGATCCTCTTCAGTCCAATACACTGTACATGCTGGGAACAGACGACAGTGCTATTTGCCCTGTGTATGACAATTGGAGAGCAGTAGTGACTCTTCTTACCATAAAACAACTCTTGCTCCTAGGAACAGAATCTGCATGTGATTGAACTCCTTTTAGGACTGGGAAACAAACGCTAGTTCGCCTTACAAGAAACACATTCTGCATTTGAGAAAAGAGCACTCTTCTACTCCACTGTGTTTCCTATAGGGCCAGAAGAGTGAGCTTGCTCACAACAAAAGAAGTGTACTTCCTACACAAACGGGCCATATCTAATTCAAGTTTGCTTAGGAAACTGACAAGAACAGTAGATCCTCTTCAGTCCAATACACTGTACATCCTGGGAACAGACGCGAGTGCTATTTGCCCTGTGTATGGCAATGGGTGCACAATAGTGACTCTTCTTACCAGAAAACAACTCTTGCTTGTAGGACTAGAAACTGCATGTAATTCAACTCCATTTAGGACTGGGAAACAAACGCTAGCTCACCTTACAAGAAACACACTCTGCTTTAGAGAAAAGAGCACTCTTCTACTCTACTGTGTTTCCTATAGGGCCAGAACAGTGAGCTTGCTCAGAACAAAAGAACTGTGCTTCCTACACACACACGCTATATCTAGTTCAACTCTGCTTAGGAAACTGACAAGAACAGTAGCTCCTCTTCTGTCCAATAATCTGTACTTGCAGGGAACCGACGCCAGTGCTATTTGCACTGTGTATGGCAATGGGAGCGCAATAGTGACTCTTCTTACCAGAAAACAACTCTTGCTCCTAGGAACAGAAACTGCATGTGTTTCAACTCCATTTATGACTGGGAAACAAATGCTAGCTCGCCTTACAACAAACACACTCTGCTTTTGAGAAAAAAACTTTCTTCTACTCTACTATGTTTCCTATAGGTCCAGAACAGTGTGCTTGCTCAGAACAAAAGAAGTGTACTTCCTACACACACGGGCCATATCTAGTTCAACTCTGCTTAGGAAACTGACAAGAACAGTAGCTCCTCTTCTGTCCAATACACTGTACTTGCAAGGAACAGTAGCGAGTGTTGTTTGCACGGTGTATGGCAATGGGAGCGCAATAGTGACTCTTCTTACCAGAAAACCACTCTTGCTCATAGGACCAGAAACTGCATGTGATTCAACTCCACTTAGGACTGGGAAACAAACGCTAGCTCGCCTTACAAGAAACACACTCTGCTTTTGAGAAAAGAGCACTCTTCTACTCTACTATGTTTCCTATGGGGTCTGAACAGTGAGCTTGCTCAGAACAAAACAACTGTGCTTCCTACACACGGGCCATATCTAGTTCAACTCTGCTTAGGAAACTGACAAGAACAGTAGCTCCTATTCTGTCCAATACACTGTACTTGCAAAGATCAGTAGCAAGTGTTGTTTGCACTGTGTATGGCATTGGGAGCGCAATAGTGACTCTTTGCACCAGAAAACAACTCTTGCTCATAGGACCAGAAACTGCATGTAATTCAACTCCATTTAGGACTGGGAAGCAAACGCTAGCTCACCTTAAAAGAAACACACTCTGCTTTGAGAAAAGAGCACTCTTCTACTCTTCTGTGTTTCCTATGGGGTCCGAACAGTGAGCTTGCTCAGAACAAAAGTACTGTGCTTCCTACACACACGGGCAATATCTAGTTCAACTCTGCTTAGGAAACTGACAAGAACAGTAGTTCCTCTTCAGTCCAATACACTGTACTTGCTGGGAACAGACGTGAGTGCTATTTGCACTGTGTAAGGGAAAGGGATCACAATAGTGACTTCCCTTACCAGAAAAAATCCCTTGCTCGTAGGACCAAAAACTGCATGAGATTAAACTCCATTTAGGACTGGGAAACAAACGCTAGCTCACCTAACAAGAAACACACTCTGCTTTAGAGAAAAGAGCACTCTACTACTCTACTGTGTTTCCTATAGGGCCAGAACAGTGAGCTTGCTCAGAACAAAAGAACTGTGCATCCTACACAAACGGGCCATATCTAGTTAAACTCTGCTTAGGAAACTGAAAAGAACAGTAGATCCTCTTCAGTCCAATACACTGTACATGCTGGGAACAGACGCCAGTGCTATTTGCCCTGTGTATGACAATTGGAGCGCAATAGTGATTCTTCTTACCATAAAACAACTCTTGCTTGTAGGACCAGAAACTGCATGTAATTCAACTCCATTTAGGACTGGGAAACAAACGCTAGTTCACCTTACAAGAAACACACTCTGCTTTTGAGAAAAGAGCACTCTTCTACTCTTCTGTGTTTCCTATGGGGTCCGAACAGTGAGCTTACTCAGAACAAAAGAACTGTGCTTCCTACACACACGGGCTATATCTAGTTCAACTCTGCTTAGGAAACTGACAAGAACAGTAGCTCCTCTTCAGTCCAATACACTGTAATTGCTGTGAACAGACGCCAGTGCTATTTGCACTGTTCAAGGCAAAGGGAACACAATAGTGACTTTCCTTACCAGAAAACATCCCTTGATCGTAGGACCAAAAACTGCATGTGATTCAACTCCATTTAGGACTGGGAAACAAAGGATAGCTCACCTTACAAGAAACACACTCTGCTTTAGAGAAAAGAGCACTCTTCTACTCTACTGTGTTTCCTATAAGGCCAGAACAGTGAGCTTGCTCAGAACAAAAGAACTGTGCTTCCTACACACTCGGGCTATATCTAGTTCAACTCTGCTTAGGAAACTGACAAGAACAGTAGCTCCTCTTCTGTACAATACACTGTACTTGCTGGTAACAGACGAGAGTGCTATTTGCACTGTGTATGGCAATGGTAGCACAATAGTGACTTTCCTTAACAGAAAACATCCCATGCTCGTAGGACCAAAAACTGCATGTGATTCAACTCCATTTAGGACTGGGAAAGAAATGCTAGCTCGCCTTACAAGAAACACATTCTGCTTTTGAGAAAAGAGCACTCTTCTACTCTACTGTGTTTCCTATAGGGCCAGAACAGTGAGCTTGCTCAGAACAAAAGAACTGTGCTTCCTACACACACACGCTATATTTAGTTCAACTCTGCTTAGGAAACTGACAAGAACAGTTGATCCTCTTTAGTCCAGTACACTGTACTTGCTGGGAGCAGACGCGAGTGCTATTTGCACTGTGTATGGCAAAAAGAGCACAATAGTGACTTTCCTTACCAGAAAACATCCCTTGCTCGTAGGACCAAAAACTGCATGTGATTCAACTCCATTTAGGACTGGGAAACAAACGCTAGCTCGCCTTACAAGAAACACACTCTGCTTTTGAGAAAAGAGCACTCTTCTACTCTACTGTGTTTCCTATAGGGCCAGAACAGTGAGCTTGCTCAGAACAAAAGAACTGTGCTTCCTACACACACACGCTACTTCTAGTTCAACTCTGCTTAGGAAACTGACAAGAACAGTAGATCCTCTTCAGTCCAATACACTGTACTTGCTGGGAGCAGACGCGAGTGCTATTTGCATTGTGTATGGCAAAGGGAGCACAATAGTGACTTTCCTTACCAGAAAACATCCCTTGCTCGTAGGACCAAAAACTGCATGTGATTCAACTCCATTTAGGACTGGGAAACAAAAGCTAGCTCGCCTTACAAGAAACACACTCTGCTTTAGAGAAAAGAGCACTCTTCTACTCTACTGTGATTCCTATAGGGCCAGGACAGTGAGCTTGCTCAGAACAAATGAACTGTGCTTCCTACACACACGGGCAATATCTAGTTCAACTCTGCTTAGGAAACTGACAAGAACAGTAGCTCCTCTTCAGACCAATACACTGTATTTGCAGGTAGCAGACGCGAGTCCTCTTTGCACTGGGTATGGCAATGGGAGGGCAATAGTGACTCCTCTTACCAGAAAACAACTCTTACTTATAGGACCAGAAACTGCATGTGATTAAACTCCATTTAGGACTTGGAAACAAACGCTAGTTCGCCTTAGAAGAAACACACTCTGCTTTTGAGAAAAGATCACTCTTCTACTCTACTGTGTTTCCTATAGGGCCAGAACTGTGAGCTTGCTCAGAACAAAAGAACTGTGCTTCCTACACACGGTCCATATCTAGTTCAACTCTGCTTAGGAAACTGACAAGAACAGTAGATCCTCTTCAGTCCAATACACTGTACATGCTGGGAACAGACGCCAGTGCTATTTGCACTGTTTAAGGCAAAGAGAACACAATAGTGACTTTCCTTACCAGAAAACATCCCTTGCTCATAGGACCAAAAACTGCATGTGATTCAACTCCATTTAGGACTGGGAAACAAATGATAGCTCACCTTACAAGAAACACACTCTGCTTTAGAGAAAAGAGCACTCTTCTACTCTACTGTGTTTCCTATAAGGCCAGAACAGTGAGCTTGCTCAGAACAAAAGAACTGTGCTTCCTACACACTCGGGCTATATCTAGTTCAACTCTGCTTAGGAAACTGACAAGAACAGTAGCTCCTCTTCTGTCCAATACACTGTACTAGCTGGGAACAAACGAGAGTGCTATTTGCACTGTGTATGGCAATGGTAGCACAATAGTGACTTTCCTTACCAGAAAATATCCCTTGCTCGTAGGACCAAAAACTGCATGTGATTCAACTCCATTTAGGACTGGGAAACAAACGCTAGTTCGCCTTACAACAAACACACTCTACTTTGGAGAAAAGAGCACTCTTCTACACTACTGTGTTTCCTATAGGGCCAGAACAGTGAGCTTGCTCAGAAGAAAAGAACTGTGCATCCTACACAAACGGGCCATATCTAGTTAAACTCTGCTTAGGAAACTGACAAGAACAGTAGCTCCTCTTCAGTCCAATACACTGTACTTGCAGGTTGCAGACGTGAGTCCTATTTGCACTGTGTATGGCAATGGGAGCACAATAGTGACTCCTCTTACCAGAAAACAACTCTTACTTATAGGTCAAGAAACTGCATGTGATTAAACTCCATTTAGGACTTGGAAACAAACGCTAGTTCACCTTAGAAGAAACACACTCTGCTTTGGAGAAAAGAGCACTCTTCTACTCTACTGTGTTTCCTATAGGGTCAGAAGTGTGAGCTTGCTCAGAACAAAAGAACTGTGCTTCCTACACACACGGGCCATATCTAGTTCAACTCTGTTTAGGTAACTGACAAGAACAGTAGATCCTCTTCAGTCCAATACACTGTACATGCTGGGAACAGACGACAGTGCTATTTGCCCTGTGTATGACAATTGGAGAGCAGTAGTGACTCTTCTTACCATAAAACAACTCTTGCTCCTAGGAACAGAATCTGCATGTGATTGAACTCCTTTTAGGACTGGGAAACAAACGCTAGTTCGCCTTACAAGAAACACATTCTGCATTTGAGAAAAGAGCACTCTTCTACTCCACTGTGTTTCCTATAGGGCCAGAAGAGTGAGCTTGCTCACAACAAAAGAAGTGTACTTCCTACACAAACGGGCCATATCTAATTCAAGTTTGCTTAGGAAACTGACAAGAACAGTAGATCCTCTTCAGTCCAATACACTGTACATCCTGGGAACAGACGCGAGTGCTATTTGCCCTGTGTATGGCAATGGGTGCACAATAGTGACTCTTCTTACCAGAAAACAACTCTTGCTTGTAGGACTAGAAACTGCATGTAATTCAACTCCATTTAGGACTGGGAAACAAACGCTAGCTCACCTTACAAGAAACACACTCTGCTTTAGAGAAAAGAGCACTCTTCTACTCTACTGTGTTTCCTATAGGGCCAGAACAGTGAGCTTGCTCAGAACAAAAGAACTGTGCTTCCTACACACACACGCTATATCTAGTTCAACTCTGCTTAGGAAACTGACAAGAACAGTAGCTCCTCTTCTGTCCAATAATCTGTACTTGCAGGGAACCGACGCCAGTGCTATTTGCACTGTGTATGGCAATGGGAGCGCAATAGTGACTCTTCTTACCAGAAAACAACTCTTGCTCCTAGGAACAGAAACTGCATGTGTTTCAACTCCATTTATGACTGGGAAACAAATGCTAGCTCGCCTTACAACAAACACACTCTGCTTTTGAGAAAAAAACTTTCTTCTACTCTACTATGTTTCCTATAGGTCCAGAACAGTGTGCTTGCTCAGAACAAAAGAAGTGTACTTCCTACACACACGGGCCATATCTAGTTCAACTCTGCTTAGGAAACTGACAAGAACAGTAGCTCCTCTTCTGTCCAATACACTGTACTTGCAAGGAACAGTAGCGAGTGTTGTTTGCACGGTGTATGGCAATGGGAGCGCAATAGTGACTCTTCTTACCAGAAAACCACTCTTGCTCATAGGACCAGAAACTGCATGTGATTCAACTCCACTTAGGACTGGGAAACAAACGCTAGCTCGCCTTACAAGAAACACACTCTGCTTTTGAGAAAAGAGCACTCTTCTACTCTACTATGTTTCCTATGGGGTCTGAACAGTGAGCTTGCTCAGAACAAAACAACTGTGCTTCCTACACACGGGCCATATCTAGTTCAACTCTGCTTAGGAAACTGACAAGAACAGTAGCTCCTATTCTGTCCAATACACTGTACTTGCAAAGATCAGTAGCAAGTGTTGTTTGCACTGTGTATGGCATTGGGAGCGCAATAGTGACTCTTTGCACCAGAAAACAACTCTTGCTCATAGGACCAGAAACTGCATGTAATTCAACTCCATTTAGGACTGGGAAACAAACGCTAGCTCACCTTACAAGAAACACACTCTGCTTTTGAGAAAAGAGCACTCTTCTACTCTTCTGTGTTTCCTGTCGGGCCAGAACAGTGAGCTTGCTCAGAACAAAAGAACTGTGCTTCCCACACACATTGGCCATATCTAGTTTAACTCTGCTTAGGAAACTGACAAGAACAGTAGATCCAATTCAGTCCAATACACTGTACTTTCTGTGAACAGACGTGAGTGCTATTTGCACTGTTTATGGCAAAGGGAGCACAATAGTGACTTTCCTTACCAGAAAACATCCCTTGCTCGTAGGACCAAAAACTGCATGTGATTCAACTCCATTTAGGACTGGGAAACAAACGCTAGCTCGCCTTACAAGAAACATACTCTGCTTTTGAGAAAAGAGCACTCTTCTACTCTACTGTGTTTCCTATAGGGCCAGAACAGTGAGCTTGCTCAGAACAAAAGAACTGTGCTTCCTACACACACACGCTATATCTAGTTCAACTCTGCTTAGGAAACTGACAAGAACAGTAGATCCTCTTCAGTCCAATACACTGTACTTGCTGGTAACAGACGCGAGTGCTATTTGCACTGTGTATGGCAAAGGGAGCACAATAGTGACTTTCCTTACCAGAAATCATCCCTTGCTTGTAGGACCTAAAACTGCATGGCATTCAACTCCATTTAGGACTGGGAAACAAACGATAGCTCACCTTACAAGAAACACACTCTGCTTTAGAGAAAAGAGCACTCTTCTACTCTACTGTGATTCCTATAGGGCCAGAAGAGTGAGCTTGCTCAGAACAAAAGAACTGTGCTTCCTACACACAAGGGCAATATCTAGTTCAACTCTGCTTAGGAAACTGACAAGAACAGTAGTTCTTCTTCAGTCCAATACACTGTACTTGCTGGGAACAGACGTGAGTGCTATTTCCACTGTGTAAGGCGAAGGGAACACAGTAGTGACTTTCCTTACCAGAAAACATCCCTTGTTCGTAGGACCAAAAACTGCATGTGATTAAACTCCATTTAGGACTGGGAAACAAACGCTAGCTCACCTTACAAGAAACACACTCTGCTTTAGAGAAAAGAGCACTCTTGTACTCTACTTTTTTTCCTATAGGGACAGAACAGTGAGCTTGCTCAGAACAAAAGAACTGTGCTTCCTACACACACGGGCCATATCTAGTTCAACTCTGCGTAGGAAACTGACAAGAACAGTAGCTCCTCTTCAGTCCAATACACTGTACTTGCTGGGAACAGACGCCAGTGCTATTTGCACTGTTTATGGCAAAGGGAGCACAATAGTGACTTTCCTTACCAGAAAACATCCCTTGCTTGTAGGACCAGAAACTGTATGTGATTCAACTCCATTTAGGACTGGGAAACAAACGCTAGCTCACCTTACAAGAAACACACTCTGCTTTTGAGAAAAGAGCACTCTTCTACTCTACTGTGTTTCCTGTAGGGCCAGAACAGTGAGCTTGCTCAGAACAAAAGAACTGTGCTTCCTACAATCACGGGCTATATCTAGTTGAACTCTGCTTAGGAAACTGACAAGAACAGTAGCTCCTCTTCAGTCCAATACACTGTACTTGCTGGGAGCAGACGCGAGTGCTATTTGCACTGTGTATGGCAATGGGAGTGCAATAGTGACTCTTCCTACCAGAAAACAACTCTTGCTTGTAGGACCAGAAACTTCATGGGATTCAACTCCGTTTCTGACTGGGAAACAAACACCAGCTAGCCTTACAAGAAACACACTCTGCTTTTGAGAATAGAGCACTATTCTACTCTACAGTGTTTCCTATGGGGTCCGAAAATTGAGCTTGCTCAGAACAAAAGAACTGTGCTTCACACACACGGGCCATATTTAGTTCAACTCTGCTTAGGAAACTGACAAGAACAGTAGTTCCTCTTCAGTCCAATACACTGTACATGCTGGGAACAGACGCCAGTGCTATTTCCCCTGTGTATGACAATTGGAGCGCAATAGTGACTCTTCTTACCATAAAACAACTCTTGCTTGTAGGACCAGAAACTGCATGTAATTCAACTCCATTAAGGACTGGGAAACAAACGCTAGTTCACCTTACAAGAAACACACTCTGCTTTTGAGAAAAGAGCACTCTTCTACTCTACTGTGTTTCCTATAGGGTCAAAACTGTGAGCTTGCTCAGAACAAAGAACTGTGCTTCCTACACACACGGGCCATATCTAGTTCAACTCTGTTTAGGTAACTGACAAGAACAGTAGATCCTCTTCAGTCCAATACACTGTACATGCTGGGAACAGACGCCAGTGCTATTTGCCCTGTGTATGACAATTGGAGAGCAATAGTGACTCTTCTTACCATAAAACAACTATTGCTCCTAGGAACAGAAACTGCATGTGATTGAACTCCTTTTAGGACTGGGAAACAAACGCTAGTTCGCCTTACAAGAAACACATTCTGCATTTGAGAAAAGAGCACTCTTCTACTCCACTGTGTTTCCTATAGGGCCAGAAGAGTGAGCTTGCTCAGAACAAAAGAAGTGTACTTCCTACACAAACGGGCCATATCTAATTCAAGTTTGCTTAGGAAACTGACAAGAACAGTAGATCCTCTTCAGTCCAATACACTGTACATCCTGGGAACAGACGCGAGTGCTATTTGCCCTGTGTATGGCAATGGGTGCACAATAGTGACTCTTCTTACAAGAAAACAACTCTTGCTTGTAGGACCAGAAACTGCATGTAATTCAACTCCATTTAGGACTGGGAAACAAACGCTAGCTCACCTTACAAGAAACACACTCTGCTTTAGAGAAAAGAGCACTCTTCTACTCTACTGTGTTTCCTATAGGGCCAGAACAGTGAGCTTGCTCAGAACAAAAGAACTGTGCTTCCTACACACACACGCTATATCTAGTTCAACTCTGCTTAGGAACCTGACAAGAACAGTAGCTCCTCTTCTGTCCAATAATCTGTACTTGCAGGGAACCGACGCCAGTGCTATTTGCACTGTGTATGGCAATGGGAGCGCAATAGTGACTCTTCTTACCAGAAAACAACTCTTGCTCCTAGGAACAGAAACTGCATGTGTTTCAACTCCATTTATGACTGGGAAACAAATGCTAGCTCGCCTTACAACAAACACACTCTGCTTTTGAGAAAAAAACTCTCTTCTACTCTACTATGTTTCCTATAGGTCCAGAACAGTGTGCTTGCTCAGAACAAAAGAAGTGTACTTCCTACACACACGGGCCATATCTAGTTCAACTCTGCTTAGGAAACTGACAAGAACAGTAGCTCCTCTTCTGTCCAATACACTGTACTTGCAAGGAACAGTAGCGAGTGTTGTTTGCACGGTGTATGGCAATGGGAGCACAATAGTGACTCTTCTTACCAGAAAACCACTCTTGCTCATAGGACCAGAAACTGCATGTGATTCAACTCCACTTAGGACTGGGAAACAAACGCTAGCTCGCCTTACAAGAAACACACTCTGCTTTTGAGAAAAGAGCACTCTTCTACTCTACTATGTTTCCTATGGGGTCTGAACAGTGAGCTTGCTCAGAACAAAACAACTGTGCTTCCTACACACGGGCCATATCTAGTTCAACTCTGCTTAGGAAACTGACAAGAACAGTAGCTCCTATTCTGTCCAATACACTGTACTTGCAAAGATCAGTAGCAAGTGTTGTTTGCACTGAGTATGGCATTGGGAGCGCAACAGTGACTCTTTGCACCAGAAAACCACTCTTGCTCATAGGACCAGAAACTGCATGTAATTCAACTCCATTTAGGACTGGGAAGCAAACGATAGCTCACCTTAAAAGAAACACACTCTGCTTTGAGAAAAGAGCACTCTTCTACTCTTCTGTGTTTCCTATAGTGCTAGAACAGTGAGCTTGCTCAGAACAAAAGAACTGTGCTTCCTACACACACGGGCAATATCTAGTTCAACTCTGCTTAGGAAACTGACAAGAACAGTAGTTCCTCTTCAGTCCAATACACTGTACTTGCTGGGAACAGACGTGAGTGCTATTTGCACTGTGTAAGGGAAAGGGATCACAATAGTGACTTCCCTTACCAGAAAACATCCCTTGCTCGTAGGACCAAAAACTGCATGAGATTAAACTCCATTTAGGACTGGGAAACAAACGCTAGCTCACCTAACAAGAAACACACTCTGCTTTAGAGTAAAGAGCACTCTACTACTCTACTGTGTTTCCTATAGGGCCAGAACAATGAGCTTGCTCAGAACAAAAGAACTGTGCATCCTACACAAACGGGTCATATCTAGTTAAACTCTGCTTAGGAAACTGACAAGAACAGTAGATCCTCTTCAGTCCAATACACTGTACATGCTGGGAACAGACGCCAGTGCTATTTGCCCTGTGTATGACAATTGGAGCGCAATAGTGATTCTTCTTACCATAAAACAACTCTTGCTTGTAGGACCAGAAACTGCATGTAATTCAACTCCATTTAGGACTGGGAAACAAACGCTAGTTCACCTTACAAGAAACACACTCTGCTTTTGAGAAAAGAGCACTCTTCTACTCTTCTGTGTTTCCTATGGGGTCCGAACAGTGAGCTTACTCAGAACAAAAGAACTGTGCTTCCTACACACATGGGCTATATCTAGTTCAACTCTGCTTAGGGAACTGACAAGAACAGTAGCTCCTCTTCAGTCCAATACACTGTACTTGCTGGGAACAGACGCCAGTGCTATTTGCACTGTTCAAGGCAAAGGGAACACAATAGTGACTTTCCTTACCAGAAAACATCCCTTGATCGTAGGACCAAAAACTGCATGTGATTCAACTCCATTTAGGACTGGGAAACAAAGGATAGCTCACCTTACAAGAAACACACTCTGCTTTAGAGAAAAGAGCACTCTTCTACTCTACTGTGTTTCCTATAAGGCCAGAACAGTGAGCTTGCTCAGAACAAAAGAACTGTGCTTCCTACACACTCGGGCTATATCTAGTTCAACTCTGCTTAGGAAACTGACAAGAACAGTAGCTCCTCTTCTGTACAATACACTGTACTTGCTGGTAACAGACGAGAGTGCTATTTGCACTGTGTATGGCAATGGTAGCACAATAGTGACTTTCCTTAACAGAAAACATCCCATGCTCGTAGGACCAAAAACTGCATGTGATTCAACTCCTTTTAGGACTGGGAAAGAAATGCTAGCTCGCCTTACAAGAAACACATTCTGCTTTTGAGAAAAGAGCACTCTTCTACTCTACTGTGTTTCCTATAGGGCCAGAACAGTGAGCTTGCTCAGAACAAAAGAACTGTGCTTCCTACACACACACGCTATATCTAGTTCAACTCTGCTTAGGAAACTGACAAGAACAGTTGATCCTCTTCAGTCCAGTACACTGTACTTGCTGGAAGCAGACGCGAGTGCTATTTGCACTGTGTATGGCAAAGGGAGCACAATAGTGACTTTCCTTACCAGAAAACATCCCTTGCTCGTAGGACCAAAAACTGCATGGGATTCAACTCCATTTAGGACTGGGAAACAAACGATAGCTCGCCTTACAAGAAACACACTCTGCTTTAGAGAAAAGAGCACTCTTCTACTCTACTGTGATTCCTATAAGGCCAGGACAGTGAGCTTGCTCAGAACAAAAGAACTGTGCTTCCTACACACACGGGCAATATCTTGTTCAACTCTACTTAGGAAAGTGACAAGAACTATAGTTCCTCTTCAGTACAATACACTGTACATGCTGGGAACATACACCAGTGCTATTTACCCTGTGTATGACAATGGGAGCACAATATTGACTCTTCTTACCAGAAAACAACTCTTGCTCCTAGGATCAGAAACTGCATGTGATTCAACTCCATTTAGGACTGGGAAAGAAACGCTAGCTCGCCTTACAAGAAACACACTCTGCTTTTGAGAAAAGAGCACTCTTCTACTCTATTCTGTTTCCTATGGTGTCCGAACAGTGAGCTTGCTCAGTACAAAAGAACTGTGCTTCCTACACACACGGCCCATATCTAATTCAACTCTGCTTAGGAAACTGACAAGAACAGTAGCTCCTCTTCTGTCCAATACACTGTACTTGCAAGGAACAGTAGCGAGTGTTGTTTGCACTGTGTATGGCAATGGAAGCGCAATAGTGATTCTTCTTACCAGAAAACAACTCTTGCTCATAGGACCAGAATCTGCATGTAATTCAACTCCATTTAGGACTGGGAAACAAACGCTAGCTCACCTTACAAGAAACACACTCTGCTTTTGAGAAAAGAGCACTCTTCTACTCTTCTGTGTTTCCTATAGGGCCAGAACAGTGAGCTTGCTCAGAACAAAAGAACTGTGCTTCCCACACACATTGGCCATATCTAGTTCAACTCTGCTTAGGAAACTGACAAGAACAGTAGATCCAATTCAGTCCAATACACTGTACTTTCTGGGAACAGACGTGAGTGCTATTTGCACTGTTTATGGCAAAGAGAGCACAATAGTGACTTTCCTTACCAGAAAACATCCCTTGCTTGTAGGACCAAAAACTGCATGTGATTCAACTCCATTTAGGACTGGGAAACAAACGCTAGCTCGCCTTACAAGAAACACACTCTGCTTTTGAGAAAAGAGCACTCTTCTACTCTACTGTGTTTCCTATAGGGCCAGAACAGTGAGCTTGCTCAGAACAAAAGAACTCTGCTTCCTACACACACACGCTATATCTAGTTCAACTCTGCTTAGGAAACTGACAAGAACAGTAGATCCTCTTCAGTCCAATACACTGTACTTGCTGGGAGCAGACACGAGTGCTATTTGCACTGTGTATGGCAAAGGGAGCACAATAGTGACTTTCCTTACCAGAAAACTTCCCTTGCTTGTAGGACCTGAACCTGCATGGGATTCAACCCCATTTAGGACTGGGAAACAATCGCTAGCTCACCTTACAAGAAACACACTCTGTTTTAGAGAGAAGAGCACTCTTCTACTCTACTGTGTTTCCTATAGGGACAGAACAGTGAGCTTGCTCAGAACAAAAGAACTGTGCTTCCTACACACACGGGCCATATCTAGTTCAACTCTGCGTAGGAACCTGACAAGAACAGTAGCTCCTCTTCAGTCCAATACACTGTACTTGCTGGGAACAGACGCCAGTGCTATTTGCACTGTTTATGGCAAAGGGAGCGCAATAGTGACTATGGTTACCAGAAAACATCCCTTGCTCGTAGGACCAGAAACTGTATGTGATTCAACTCCATTTAGGACTGGGAAACAAACACTAGCTCACCTTACAAGAAACACACTCTGCTTTTGAGAAAAGAGCACTCTACTACTCTACTGTGTTTCCTGTAGGGCCAGAACAGTGAGCTTGCTCAGAACAAAACAACTGTGCTTCCTACACACGGGCCATATCTAGTTCAACTCTGCTTAGGAAACTGACAAGAACAGTAGCTCCTATTCTGTCCAATACACTGTACTTGCAAAGATCAGTAGCGAGTGTTGTTTGCACTGTGTATGGCAATGGGAGCGCAATAGTGACTCTTCTTACCAGAAAACAACTCTTGCTCATAGGACCAGGAACTGCATGTGATTCAACTCCATTTAGGACTGGGAAACAAACGCTAGCTCACCTTACAAGAAACACACTCTGCTTTTGAGAAAAGAGCACTCTTCTACTCTTCTGTGTTTCCTATAGGGCCAGAACAGTGAGCTTGCTCAGAACAAAAGAACTGTGCTTCCCACACACATTGGCCATATCTAGTTCAACTCTGCTTAGGAAACTGACAAGAACAGTAGATCCAATTCAGTCCAATACACTGTACTTTCTGGGAACAGACGTGAGTGCTATTTGCACTGTTTATGGCAAAGGGAGCACAATAGTGACTTTCCTTACCAGAAAACATCCCTTGCTTGTAGGACCAAAAACTGCATGTGATTCAACTCCATTTAGGACTGGGAAACAAACGCTAGCTCGCCTTACAAGAAACACACTCTGCTTTTGAGAAAAGAGCACTCTTCTACTCTACTGTTTTTCCTATAAGGCCAGAACAGTGAGCTTGCTCAGAACAAAAGAACTGTGCTTCCTACACACACACGCTATATCTAGTTCAACTCTGCTTAGGAAACTGACAAGAACAGTAGATCCTCTTCAGTCCAATACACTGTACTTGCTGGTAACAGACGCGAGTGCTATTTGCACTGTGTATGGCAAAGGGAGCACAATAGTGACTTTCCTTACCAGAAATCATCCCTTGCTAGTAGGACCTAAAACTGCATGGCATTCAATTCCATTTAGGACTGGGAAACAAACGATAGCTCACCTTACAAGAAACACACTCTGCTTTAGAGAAAAGAGCACTCTTCTACTCTACTGTGTTTCCTATAGGGACAGAACAGTGAGCTTGCTCAGAACAAAAGAACTGTGCTTCCTACACACACGGGCCATATCTAGTTCAACTCTGCGTAGGAAACTGACAAGAACAGTAGCTCCTCCTCAGTCCAATACACTGTACTTGCTGGGAGCAGACGCGAGTGCTATTTGCACTGTGTATGGCAATGGGAGTGCAATAGTGACTCTTCCTACCAGAAAACAACTCTTGCTTGTAGGACCAGAAACTTCATGGGATTCAACTCCGTTTCTGACTGGGAAACAAACACCAGCTAGCCTTACAAGAAACACACTCTGCTTTTGAGAATAGAGCACTATTCTACTCTACAGTGTTTCCTATGGGGTCCGAAAATTGAGCTTGCTCAGAACAAAAGAACTGTGCTTCACACACACGGGCCATATTTAGTTCAACTCTGCTTAGGAAACTGACAAGAAGGGTAGCTCCTCTTCTGTCCAATACACTGTACTTGCTGGGAACAGACGCGACTGCTATTTGCACTGTTTATGGCAATGGTAGCACAATAGTGACTCTTCTTACCAGAAAACAACTCTTGCTCGTAAGACTAGAAACTGCATGGGATTCAACTCCATTTAAGACTGGGAAACAAACGCTAGCTCGCCTTACAAGAAACACACTCTGCTTTTGAGAAAAGAGCACTCTTCTACTCTACTGTGTTTCCTAATGGGCCAGAACAGTGAGCTTGATCAGAACAAAAGAACTGTGCTTCCTACACACGGACCATATGTAGTTCAACTCTGCTTAGGAAACTGACAAGAACAGTAGCTCCTATTCAGTGCAATACACTGTACTTGCTGGGAAAAGACGCGAATGCTATTTGCCCTGTGTATGGCAATGGGAACACAATAGTGACTTTCCTTACCAGAAAACAACTCTTGTTTGTAGGACCAGAAACTTCATGTGATTCAACTCCATTTAGGACTGGGAAACAAACGCCAGCTCGCCTTACAAGAAACACACTCTGCTTTTGAGAAAAGAGCACTCTTCTACTCTACTGTGTTTCCTATAGGGCCAGAACAGTGAGCTTGCTCAGAACATAAGAACTGTGCTTCCTACACACACTGGCCATATCTAGTTCAACTCTGCTTAGGAAACTGACAAGAACAGTAGCTCCTCTTCAGTCTGATACACTGTACTTGCTGGGAACAGACGGCAGTGCTATTTGCCCTGTGTATGACAATTGGAGCGCAATAGTGACTCTTCTTACCATAAAACAACTCTTGCTCCTAGGACCAGAAACTGCATGTGATTGAACTCCATTTAGGACTGGGAAACAAACGCTAGCTCGCCTTAAAAGAAACACATTCTGCTTTTGAGAAAAGAGCACTCTTCTACTCTACTGTGTTTCCTATAGGGCCAGAAGAGTGAGCTTGCTCAGAACAAAAGAAGTGTACTTCCTACACACACGGGCCATATCTATTTAAAGTTTGCTTAGGAAACTGACAAGAACAGTAGATCCTCTTCAGTCCAATACACTGTACATCCTGGAAACAGACGAAGGGCTATTTGCCCTGTGTATGGCAAAGGGAGCACAATAGTGACTCTTCCTACCAGAAAACAACTCTTGCTTGTAGGACCAGAAACTGCATGTAATTCAACTCCATTTAGGACTGGGAAACAAACGCTAGCTCACCTTACAAGAAACACTCTCTGCTTTTGAGAAAAGAGCACTCTTCTACTCTTCTGTGTTTCCTAGGGGTCCGAACAGTGAGCTTGCTCAGAACAAAAGAACTGTGCTTCCTACACACACGGGCCATATCTAGTTCAACTCTGCTTAGGAAACTGACAAGAACAGTAGCTCCTCTTCAGTCCAATACACTGTACTTGCTGGGAGCAGACTAGAGTGCTATTTGCACTGTTTAAGGCAAAGGGAACACAATAGTGACTTTCCTTACCAGAAAACATCCCTTGCTCGTAGGACCAAAAACTGCATGTGATTCAACTCCATTTAGGACTGGGAAACAAACGATAGCTCACCTTACAAGAAACACACTCTGCTTTAGAGAAAAGAGCACTCTTCTACTCTACTGTGTTTCCTATAAGGCCAGAACAGTGAGCTTGCTCAGAACAAAAGAACTGTGCTTCCTACACACTCGGGCTATATCTAGTTCAACTCTGCTTAGGAAACTGACAAGAACAGTAGCTCCTCTTCTGTCCAATACACTGTACTTGCTGGTAACAGACGAGAGTGCTATTTGCACTGTGTATGGCAATGGTAGCACAATAGTGACTTTCCTTACCAGAAAACATCCCATGCGCGTAGGACCAAAAACTGCATGTGATTCAACTCCATTTAGGACTGGGAAAGAAATGCTAGCTCGCCTTACAAGAAACACACTCTGCTTTTGAGAAAAGAGCACTCTTCTACTCTACTGTGTTTCCTATGGTGTCCGAACAGTGAGCCTGCTCAGAACAAAAGAACTGTGCTTCCTACACACACGTCCCATATCTAGTTCAACTCTGCTTAGGAAACTGACAAGAACAGTAGCTCCTCTTCTGTCCAATACACTGTACTTGCAAGGAACAGTAGCGAGTGTTGTTTGCCCGGTGTATGGCAATGGGAGCGCAATAGTGACTCTTCTTACCAGAAAACAACTCTTGCACATAGGACCAGAAACTGCATGTGATTCAACTCCATTTAGGACTGGGAAACAAACGCTAGCTCGCCTTACAAGAAACACACTCTGCTTTAGAGAAAAGAGCACTCTTCTACTCTACTGTGTTTCCTATAAGGCCAGAACAGTGAGCTTGCTCAGAACAAAAGAACTGTGCTTCCTACACACACGGGCCATATCTAGTTCATCTCTGCATAGGAAACTGACAAGAACAGTAGCTCCTCTTCAGTCCAATACACTGTACTTGCTGGGAACAGACGCCAGTGCTATTTGCACTGTTAATGGCAAAGGGAGCACAATAGTGACTTTCGTTACCAGAAAACATCCCTTGCTCGTAGGACCAGAAACTGTATGTGATTCAACTCCATTTAGGACTGGGAAACAAATGCCAGCTCACCTTACAAGAAACACACTCTGCTTTTGAGAAAAGAGCACTCTTCTACTCTACTGTGTTTCCTATAGGGAAAGAAGAGTGAGCTTGCTCAGAACAAAAGAACTGTGCTTCCTACAAACACGGGCTATATCTAGCTCAACTCTGCTTAGGAAACTGACAAGAACAGTAGCTCCTCTTCTGTCCAATACACTGTACTTGCTGTTAGCAGACGCGAGTGCTATTTACACTGTGTATGGCAATGGGAGCGCAATAGTGACTCTTCTTACCAGAAAACAACTCTTGCTTGTAGGACCAGAAACTGCATGGGATTGAACTCCGTTTCTGACTGGGAAACAAACACCAGCTAGCCTTACAAGAAACACACTCTGCTTTTGAGAAAAGAGCACTATTCTACTCTAAAATGTTTCCTATGGGGTCCGAAAATTGAGCTTGCTCAGAACAAAAGAACTGTGCTTCACACACACGGGCCATATCTAGTTCAACTCTGCTTAGGAAACTGACAAGAAGGGTAGCTCCTCTTCTGTCCAATACACTGTACTTGCTGGGTACAGACACAAGTGCTATTTGCACTGTGTATGGCAATGGGAGCGCAATAGTGACTTTCATTACCAGAAAACAACTCTTGCTCGTAGGACCAGAAACTGCATGTGATTCAACTCCATTTAGGCCTGGGAAACAAATGCTAGCTCACCTTACAAGAAACACACTCTGATTTTGAGAAAAGAGCACTCTTCTACTCTACTGTGTTTCCTATGGGTTCCGAACAGTGAGCTTGCTCAGAACAAAAGAACTGTGCTTCCTACACACACGGCCATATCTAGTTCAATTCTGCTTAGGAACCTGAGAAGAACAGTAGATCCTCTTCAGTCCAATACACTGTACTTACTGAGAACAGACGACAGTGCTATTTGTCCTGTGTATGGCAATGGCAGCGCAATAGTGACTATTCCTACCATAAAACAACTCTTGCTCGGAGGACCGGAAACTGCATGTGATTCCACTCCATTTAAGACTGGGAAACAAACGCTAGCTGGCCTTACAGGAAACACACTCTGCTTTAGAGAAAAGAGCACTCTTCTACTCTACTGTGTTTCCTAAGGGGTCCAAACAGTGAGCTTGCTCAGAACAAAAGAACTGTGCTTCCTACACACATAGACCATATCTAGTTCAACTCTGCTTAGGAAACTGACAAGACCAGTAGCTCCTATTCAGTCCAATACACTGTACTTTTGGGAAAAGACGCTAGTGCTATTTGCCCTGTGTATGGCAATGGGAGCGCAATAGTGACTTTCCTTACCAGAAAACAACTCTTGTTTGTAGGACCAGAAACTGCATGTGATTCAACTCCATTTAGGAGTAGAAAACAAACGCTAGCTCGCCTTACAAGAAACACACTCTGCTTTTGAGAAAAGAGCACTCTTCTACTCTACTGTGTTTCCTTAGGGCCAGAAGAGTGAGCTTGCTCAGAACATAAGAACTGTGCTTCCTACACACACGGGCCATATCTAGTTCAACTCTGCTTAGGAAACTGACAAGAACAGTAGCTCCTCTTCAGTCCGATTCACTTTACTTGCTGGGAACAGACGCCAGTGCTATTTGCCCTGTGTTTGATAATTGGAGCGCAATAGTGACTCTTCTTACCATAAAACAACTCTTGCTCCTAGGACCAGAAATTGCATGTGATTGAACTCCATTTAGGACTGGGAAACAAATGCTAGCTCGCCTTACGAGAAACACATTCTGCTTTTGAGAAAAGAGCACTCTTCTACTCTACTGTGTTTCCTATAGGGTCAGAAAATTGAGCTTGCTCAGAAAAAAAGAAGTGTACTTCCTACACACACGGGCCATATCTATTTAAAGTTTGCTTAGGAAACTGACAAAAACAGTAGATCCTCTTCAGTCCAATACACTGTACATCCTGGGAACAGACGAAGGGCTATTTGCCCTGTGTATGGCAATGGGAGCACCATAGTTACTCTTCCTACCAGAAAACAACTCTTGCTTGTAGGACCAGAAACTGCATGTAATTCAACTCCATTTAGGACTGGGAAACAAACGCTACCTCACCTTACAAGAAACACACTCTGCTTTTGAGAAAAGAGCACTCTTCTACTCTTCTGTGTTTCCTATAGAGCCAGAACAGTGAGCTTGCTCAGAACAAAAGAACTGGGCTTCCTACACACATGGGCCATATCTAGTTCAACTCTGCTTAGGAAACTGACAAGAACAGTAGATCCTCTTCTGTCCAATACACTGTACTTACTGGGAACAGACTAGAGTGCTATTTGCACTGTGTATGGCAATGGTAGCACAATAGTGACTTTCCTTACCAGAAAACATCCCTTGTTCGTAGGACCAATAACTGCATGTGATTCAACTCCATTTAGGACTGGGAAACAAACGATAGCTCACCTTACAAGAAACACACTCTGCTTTAGAGAAAAGAGCACTCTTCTACTCTACTGTGTTTCCTATAAGACCAGAACAGTGAGCTTGCTCAGAACAAAAGAACTGTGCTTCCTACACACTCGGGCTATATCTAGTTCAACTCTGCTTAGGAAACTGACAAGAACAGTAGCTCCTCTTCTGTCCAATACACTGTACTTGCTGGTAACAGACGAGAGTGCTATTTGCACTGTGTATAGCAATGGTAGCACAATAGTGACTTTCCTTACCAGAAAACATCCCATGCGCGTAGGACCAAAAACTGCATGTGATTCAACTCCATTTAGGACTGGGAAAGAAATGCTAGCTCGCCTTACAAGAAACACACTCTGCTTTTGAGAAAAGAGCACTCTTCTACTCTACTGTGTTTCCTATGGTGTCCGAACAGTGAGCCTGCTCAGAACAAAAGAACTGTGCTTCCTACACACACGTCCCATATCTAGTTCAACTCTGCTTAGGAAACTGACAAGAACAGTAGCTCCTCTTCTGTCCAATACACTGTACTTGCAAGGAACAGTAGCGAGTGTTGTTTGCCCGGTGTATGGCAATGGGAGCGCAATAGTGACTCTTCTTACCAGAAAACAACTCTTGCACATAGGACCAGAAACTGCATGTGATTCAACTCCATTTAGGACTGGGAAACAAACGCTAGCTCGCCTTACAAGAAACACACTCTGCTTTAGAGAAAAGAGCACTCTTCTACTCTACTGTGTTTCCTATAAGGCCAGAACAGTGAGCTTGCTCAGAACAAAAGAACTGTGCTTCCTACACACACGGGCCATATCTAGTTCATCTCTGCATAGGAAACTGACAAGAACAGTAGCTCCTCTTCAGTCCAATACACTGTACTTGCTGGGAACAGACGCCAGTGCTATTTGCACTGTTAATGGCAAAGGGAGCACAATAGTGACTTTCGTTACCAGAAAACATCCCTTGCTCGTATGACCAGAAACTGTATGTGATTCAACTCCATTTAGGACTGGGAAACAAACGCCAGCTCACCTTACAAGAAACACACTCTGCTTTTGAGAAAAGAGCACTCTTCTACTCTACTGTGTTTCCTATAGGGAAAGAAGAGTGAGCTTGCTCAGAACAAAAGAACTGTGCTTCCTACAAACACGGGCTATATCTAGCTCAACTCTGCTTAGGAAACTGACAAGAACAGTAGCTCCTCTTCTGTCCAATACACTGTACTTGCTGTTAGGAGACGCGAGTGCTATTTACACTGTGTATGGCAATGGGAGCGCAATAGTCACTCTTCTTACCAGAAAACAACTCTTGCTTGTAGGACCAGAAACTGCATGGGATTGAACTCCGTTTCTGACTGGGAAACAAACACCAGCTAGCCTTACAAGAAACACACTCTGCTTTTGAGAAAAGAGCACTATTCTACTCTAAAATGTTTCCTATGGGGTCCGAAAATTGAGCTTGCTCAGAACAAAAGAACTGTGCTTCACACACACGGGCCATATCTAGTTCAACTCTGCTTAGGAAACTGACAAGAAGGGTAGCTCCTCTTCTGTCCAATACACTGTACTTGCTGGGTACAGACACAAGTGCTATTTGCACTGTGTATGGCAATGGGAGCGCAATAGTGACTTTCATTACCAGAAAACAACTCTTGCTCGTAGGACCAGAAACTGCATGTGATTCAACTCCATTTAGGACTGGGAAACAAATGCTAGCTCACCTTACAAGAAACACACTCTGATTTTGAGAAAAGAGCACTCTTCTACTCTACTGTGTTTCCTATGGGTTCCGAACAGTGAGCTTGCTCAGAACAAAAGAACTGTGCTTCCTACACACACGGCCATATCTAGTTCAATTCTGCTTAGGAACCTGAGAAGAACAGTAGATCCTCTTCAGTCCAATACACTGTACTTACTGAGAACAGACGACAGTGCTATTTGTCCTGTGTATGGCAATGGCAGCGCAATAGTGACTATTCTTACCATAAAACAACTCTTGCTCGGAGGACCGGAAACTGCATGTGATTCCACTCCATTTAGGACTGGGAAACAAACGCTAACTCGCCTTACAGGAAACACACTCTGCTTTAGAGAAAAGAGCACTCTTCTACTCTACTGTGTTTCCTAAGGGGTCCAAACAGTGAGCTTGCTCAGAACAAAAGAACTGTGCTTCCTACACACATGGACCATATCTAGTTCAACTCTGCTTAGGAAACTGACAAGAACAGTAGCTCCTATTCAGTCCAATACACTGTACTTTTGGGAAAAGACGCTAGTGCTATTTGCCCTGTGTATGGCAATGGGAGCGCAATAGTGACTTTCCTTACCAGAAAACAACTCTTCTTTGTAGGACCAGAAACTGCATGTGATTCAACTCCATTTAGGAGTAGAAAACAAACGCTAGCTCGCCTTACAAGAACACACTCTGCTTTTGAGAAAAGAGCACTCTTCTACTCTACTGTGTTTCCTTAGGGCCAGAAGAGTGAGCTTGCTCAGAACATAAGAACTGTGCTTCCTACACACACGGGCCATATCTAGTTCAACTCTGCTTAGGAAACTGACAAGAACAGTAGCTCCTCTTCAGTCTGATACACTTTACTTGCTGGGAACAGACGCCAGTGCTATTTGCCCTGTGTATGATAATTGGAGCGCAATAGTGACTCTTCTTACCATAAAACAACTCTTGCTCCTAGGACCAGAAATTGCATTGATTGAACTCCATTTAGGACTGGGAAACAAATGCTAGCTCGCCTTACGAGAAACACATTCTGCTTTTGAGAAAAGAGCACTCTTCTACTCTACTGTGTTTCCTATAGGGTCAGAAAATTGAGCTTGCTCAGAAAAAAAGAAGTGTACTTCCTACACACACGGGCCATATCTATTTCAAGTTTGCTTAGGAAACTGACAAGAACAGTAGATCCTCTTCAGTCCAATACACTGTACATCCTGGGAACAGACGAAGGGCTATTTGCCCTGTGTATGGCAATGGGAGCACCATAGTTACTCTTCCTACCAGAAAACAACTCTTGCTTGTAGGACCAGAAACTGCATGTAATTCAACTCCATTTAGGACTGGGAAACAAACGCT
The DNA here is from genome assembly GCF_949786415.1 of Peromyscus eremicus. NCBI lineage: Eukaryota > Metazoa > Chordata > Mammalia > Rodentia > Cricetidae > Peromyscus > Peromyscus eremicus. The sequence goes on along the minus strand of NW_026735283.1, from coordinate 19,444 downwards.
ACCTCACCTTACAAGAAACACACTCTGCTTTTGAGAAAAGAGCACTCTTCTACTCTTCTGTGTTTCCTATAGGGCCAGAACAGTGAGCTTGCTCAGAACAAAAGAACTGGGCTTCCTACACACATGGGCCATATCTAGTTCAACTCTGCTTAGGAAACTGACAAGAACAGTAGATCCTCTTCTGTCCAATACACTGTACTTGCTGGGAACAGACTAGAGTGCTATTTGCACTGTGTATGGCAATGGTAGCACAATAGTGACTTTCCTTACCAGAAAACATCCCTTGTTCGTAGGACCAATAACTGCATGTGATTCAACTCCATTTAGGACTGGGAAACATACGCTAGCTCACCTTACAAGAAACACACTCTGCTTTAGTGAAGAGGGCACTCTTCTACTCTACTGTGTTTCCTATAGGGCCAGAACAGTGAGCTTGCTCAGAACAAAAGACCTGTGCTTCCTACACACACGGGCCATATCTTGTTCAACTCTGCTTAGGAAACTGACAAGAACAGTAGATCCTCTTCTGTCCAATAATCTGTTCTTACAGGGAACAGACGCCAGTGCTATTTGCACTGTGTATGGCAAAGGGAGCGCAATAGTGACTCTTCTTACCAGAAAACAACTCTTGCTCCTAGGAACAGAAACTGCATGTGATTCAACTCCATTTATGACTGGGAAACACATGCTAGCTCGCCTTACAAGAAACACACTCTGCTTTTGAGAAAAAAACACTCTTCTGCTCTACTATGTTTCCTATAGGGCCCGAACAGTGAGCTTGCTCAGAACAAAAGAAGTGTACTTCCTACACACACGGGCCATATCTACTTCAACTCTGCTTAGGAAACACAGAAGAACAGTAGATGCTCTTCAGTCCAATACACTGTACATGCTAGGAACAGACGCCAGTGCTATTTACCCTGTGTATGACAATGGGAGCGCAATAGTGACTCTTCTTACCAGAAAACAACTCTTGCTCCTAGGATCAGAAACTGCATGTGATTCAACTCCATTTAGGACTGGGAAAGAAACGCTAGCTCGCCTTACAAGAAACACACTCTGCTTTTGAGAAAAGAGCACTCTTCTACTCTACTGTGTTTCCTACGGTGTCTGAACAGTGAGCTTGCTCAAAACAAAAGAACTGTGCTTCCTACACACACGTCCCATATCTAGTTCAACTCTGCTTAGGAAACTGACAAGAACAGTAGCTACTCTTCTGTCCAAAACACTGTACTTGCAAGGAACAGTAGCGAGTGTTGTTTGCACTGTGTATGGCAATGGGAGCGCAATAGTGACTCTTCTTACCAGAAAACAACTCTTGCTCATAGGACCAGAAACTGCATGTGATTCAACTCCATTTAGGACTGGGAAACAAACGCTAGCTAGCCTTACAAGAAACACACTCTGCTTTTGAGAAAAGAGCACTCTTCTACTCTACTGTGTTTCCTACGGTGTCCAAACAGTGAGCTTGCTCAGAACAAAAGAACTGTGCTTCCTACACACATGGGCCATATCTAGTTCAACCCCTGTTAGGAAACTGACAAGAACAGTAGCTCCTCTTCAGTCCGATACACTGTACTTGCTGGGAACAGACGCCAGTGCTATTTGCCCTGTGGATGATAAATGGAGCGCAATAGTGACTCTTCTTACCATAAAACAACTCTTGCTCCTAGGACCAGAAACTGCATGTGATTGTACTCCATTTAGGACTGGGAAACAAATGCTAGCTCGCCTTACAAGAAACACATTCTGCTTTTGAGAAAAGAGCACTCTTCTACTCTACTTGTTTCCTATAGGGTCAGAAGAGTGAGCTTGCTCAGAAAAAAAGAAGTGTACTTCCTACACACACGGGCCATATCTATTTCAAGTTTGCTTAGGAAACTGACAAGAACAGTAGATCCTCTTCAGTCCAATACACTGTACATCCTGGGAACAGACGAAGGGCTATTTGCCCTGTGTATGGCAATGGGAGCACCATAGTTACTCTTCCTACCAGAATACAACTCTTGCTTGTAGGACCAGAAACTGCATGTAATTCAACTCCATTTAGGACTGGGAAACAAACGCTAGCTCACCTTACAAGAAACACACTCTGCTTTTGAGAAAAGAGCACTCTTCTACTCTTCTGTGTTTCCTATAGGGCCAGAAGAGTGAGCTTGCTCAGAACAAAAGAACTGGGCTTCCTACACACATGGGCCATATCTAGTTCAACTCTGCTTAGGAAACTGACAAGAACAGTAGCTCCTCTTCTGTCCAATACACTGTACTTGCTGGGAACAGACTAGAGTGCTATTTGCACTGTGTATGGCAATGGTAGCACAATAGTGACTTTCCTTACCAGAAAACATCCCTTGTTCGTAGGACCAAAAACTGCATATGATTCAACTCCATTTAGGACTGGGAAACAAACGCTAGCTCACCTTACAAGAAACACACTCTGCTTTAGTGAAAAGGGCACTCTTCTACTCTACTGTGTTTTATATAGGGCCAGAACAGTGAGCTTGCTCAGAACAAAAGAACTGTGCTTCCTACACACACGGGCCATATCTTGTTCAACTCTGCTTAGGAAACTGACAAGAACAGTAGATCCTCTTCTGTCCAATACACTGTACTTGCTGGGAACAGACTAGAGTGCTATTTGCACTGTGTATGGCAATGGTAGCACAATAGTGACTTTCCTTACCAGAAAACATCCCTTGTTCGTAGGACCAAAAACTGCATGTGATTCAACTCCATTTAGGACTGGGAAACAAACTCTAGCTCACCTTACAAGAAACACACTCTGCTTTAGTGAAAAGGGCACTCTTCTACTCTACTGTGTTTTATATAGGGCCAGAACAGTGAGCTTGCTCAGAACAAAGGAACTGTGCTTCCTACACACACGGGCCATATCTTGTTCAACTCTGCTTAGGAAACTGACAAGAACAGTAGATCCTCTTCTGTCCAATAATCTGTTCTTACAGGGAACAGACGCCAGTGCTATTTGCACTGTGTATGGCAAAGGGAGCGCAATAGTGACTCTTCTTACCAGAAAACAACTCTTGCTCCTAGGAACAGAAACTGCATGTGATTCAACTCCATTTATGACTGGGAAACACATGCTAGCTCGCCTTACAAGAAACACACTCTGCTTTTGAGAAAAAAACACTCTTCTGCTCTACTATGTTTCCTATAGGGACAGAACAGTGAGCTTGCTCAGAACAAAAGAAGTGTACTTCCTACACACACGGGCCATATCTACTTCAACTCTGCTTAGGAAGCACAGAAGAACAGTAGATGCTCTTCAGTCCAATACACTGTACATGCTAGGAACAGACGCCAGTGCTATTTACCCTGGGTATGACAATGGGAGCACAATAGTGACTCTTCTTACCAGAAAACAACTCTTGCTCCTAGGATCAGAAACTGCATGTGATTCAACTCCATTTAGGACTGGGAAAGAAACACTAGCTCGCCTTACAAGAAACACACTCTGCTTTTGAGAAAAGAGCACTCTTCTACTCTACTGTGTTTCCTACGGTGTCCGAACAGTGAGCTTGCTCAGAACAAAAGAACTGTGCTTCCTACACACACGTCCCATATCTAGTTCAACTCTGCTTAGGAAACTGACAAGAACAGTAGCTCCTCTTCTGTCCAAAACACTGCACTTGCAAGGAACAGTAGCGAGTGTTGTTTGCACTGTGTATGGCAATGGGAGCGCAATAGTGACTCTTCTTACCAGAAAACAACTCTTGCTCATAGGACCAGAAACTGCATGTGATTCAACTCCATTTAGGACTGGGAAACAAACGCTAGCTAGCCTTACAAGAAACACACTCTGCTTTTGAGAAAAGAGCACTCTTCTACTCTACTGTGTTTCCTACGGTGTCCGAACAGTGAGCTTGCTCAGAACAAAAGAACTGTGCTTCCTACACACACGTCCCATATCTAGTTCAACTCTGCTTAGGAAACTGACAAGAACAGTAGCTCCTCTTCTGTCCAAAACACTGCACTTGCAAGGAACAGTAGCGAGTGTTGTTTGCACTGTGTATGGCAATGGGAGCGCAATAGTGACTCTTCTTACCAGAAAACAACTCTTGCTCATAGGACCAGAAACTGCATGTGATTCAACTCCATTTAGGACTGGGAAACAAACGCTAGCTAGCCTTACAAGAAACACACTCTGCTTTTGAGAAAAGAGCACTCTTCTACTCTACTGTGTTTCCATTGGTGTCCGAACAGTGAGCTTGCTCAGAACAAAAGAACTGTGCTTCCTACACACATGGGCCATATCTAGTTCAACTCTGCTTAGGAAACTGACAAGAACAGTAGCTCCTCTTCAGTCCGATACACTGTACTTGCTGGGAACAGACGCCAGTGCTATTTGCCCTGTGTATGATAAATGGAGCGGAATAGTGACTCTTCTTACCATAAAACAACTCTTGCTCCTAGGACCAGCAACTGCATGTGATTGTACTCCATTTAGGACTGGGAAACAAATGCTAGCTCGCCTTACAGAAACACATTCTGTTTTTGAGAAAAGAGCACTCTTCTACTCTACTGTGTTTCCTGTAGGGTCAGAAGAGTGAGCTTGCTCAGAAAAAAAGAAGTGTACTTCCTACACACACGGGCCATATCTATTTCAAGTTTGCTTAGGAAACTGACAAGAACAGTAGATCCTCTTCAGTCCAATACACAGTACATCCTGGGAACAGACGAAGGGCTATTTGCCCTGTGTATGGCAATGGGAGCACCATAGTTACTCTTCCTACCAGAATACAACTCTTGCTTGTAGGACCAGAAACTGCATGTAATTCAACTCCATTTAGGACTGGGAAACAAACGCTAGCTCACCTTACAAGAAACACACTCTGCTTTTGAGAAAAGAGCACTCTTCTACTCTTCTGTGTTTCCTATAGGGCCAGAAGAGTGAGCTTGCTCAGAACAAAAGAACTGGGCTTCCTACACACATGGGCCATATCTAGTTCAACTCTGCTTAGGAAACTGACAAGAACAGTAGCTCCTCTTCTGTCCAATACACTGTACTTGCTGGGAACAGACTAGAGTGCTATTTGCACTGTGTATGGCAATGGTAGCACAATAGTGACTTTCCTTACCAGAAAACATCCCTTGTTCGTAGGACCAAAAACTGCATGTGATTCAACTCCATTTAGGACTGGGAAACAAACGCTAGCTCACCTTACAAGAAACACACTCTGCTTTAGTGAAAAGGGCACTCTTCTACTCTACTGTGTTTTATATAGGGCCAGAACAGTGAGCTTGCTCAGAACAAAAGAACTGTGCTTCCTACACACACGGGCCATATCTTGTTCAACTCTGCTTAGGAAACTGACAAGAACAGTAGATCCTCTTCTGTCCAATACACTGTACTTGCTGGGAACAGACTAGAGTGCTATTTGCACTGTGTATGGCAATGGTAGCACAATAGTGACTTTCCTTACCAGAAAACATCCCTTGTTCGTAGGACCAAAAACTGCATGTGATTCAACTCCATTTAGGACTGGGAAACAAACTCTAGCTCACCTTACAAGAAACACACTCTGCTTTAGTGAAAAGGGCACTCTTCTACTCTACTGTGTTTTATATAGGGCCAGAACAGTGAGCTTGCTCAGAACAAAAGAACTGTGCTTCCTACACACACGGGCGATATCTTGTTCAACTCTGCTTAGGAAACTGACAAGAACAGTAGATCCTCTTCTGTCCAATAATCTGTTCTTACAGGGAACAGACGCCAGTGCTATTTGCACTGTGTATGGCAAAGGGAGCGCAATAGTGACTCTTCTTACCAGAAAACAACTCTTGCTCCTAGGAACAGAAACTGCATGTGATTCAACTCCATTTATGACTGGGAAACACATGCTAGCTCGCCTTACAAGAAACACACTCTGCTTTTGAGAAAAAAACACTCTTCTGCTCTACTATGTTTCCTATAGGGACAGAACAGTGAGCTTGCTCAGAACAAAAGAAGTGTACTTCCTACACACACGGGCCATATCTACTTCAACTCTGCTTAGGAAACACAGAAGAACAGTAGATGCTCTTCAGTCCAATACACTGTACATGCTAGGAACAGACGCCAGTGCTATTTACCCTGGGTATGACAATGGGAGCACAATAGTGACTCTTCTTACCAGAAAACAACTCTTGCTCCTAGGATCAGAAACTGCATGTGATTCAACTCCATTTATGACTGGGAAACACATGCTAGCTCGCCTTACAAGAAACACACTCTGCTTTTGAGAAAAGAGCACTCTTCTACTCTACTGTGTTTCCTACGGTGTCTGAACAGTGAGCTTGCTCAAAACAAAAGAACTGTGCTTCCTACACACACGTCCCATATCTAGTTCAACTCTGCTTAGGAAACTGACAAGAACAGTAGCTACTCTTCTGTCCAAAACACTGTACTTGCAAGGAACAGTAGCGAGTGTTGTTTGCACTGTGTATGGCAATGGGAGCGCAATAGTGACTCTTCTTACCAGAAAACAACTCTTGCTCATAGGACCAGAAACTGCATGTGATTCAACTCCATTTAGGACTGGGAAACAAACGCTAGCTAGCCTTACAAGAAACACACTCTGCTTTTGAGAAAAGAGCACTCTTCTACTCTACTGTGTTTCCTACGGTGTCCAAACAGTGAGCTTGCTCAGAACAAAAGAACTGTGCTTCCTACACACATGGGCCATATCTAGTTCAACCCCTGTTAGGAAACTGACAAGAACAGTAGCTCCTCTTCAGTCCGATACACTGTACTTGCTGGGAACAGACGCCAGTGCTATTTGCCCTGTGGATGATAAATGGAGCGCAATAGTGACTCTTCTTACCATAAAACAACTCTTGCTCCTAGGACCAGAAACTGCATGTGATTGTACTCCATTTAGGACTGGGAAACAAATGCTAGCTCGCCTTACAAGAAACACATTCTGCTTTTGAGAAAAGAGCACTCTTCTACTCTACTTGTTTCCTATAGGGTCAGAAGAGTGAGCTTGCTCAGAAAAAAAGAAGTGTACTTCCTACACACACGGGCCATATCTATTTCAAGTTTGCTTAGGAAACTGACAAGAACAGTAGATCCTCTTCAGTCCAATACACTGTACATCCTGGGAACAGACGAAGGGCTATTTGCCCTGTGTATGGCAATGGGAGCACCATAGTTACTCTTCCTACCAGAATACAACTCTTGCTTGTAGGACCAGAAACTGCATGTAATTCAACTCCATTTAGGACTGGGAAACAAACGCTAGCTCACCTTACAAGAAACACACTCTGCTTTTGAGAAAAGAGCACTCTTCTACTCTTCTGTGTTTCCTATAGGGCCAGAAGAGTGAGCTTGCTCAGAACAAAAGAACTGGGCTTCCTACACACATGGGCCATATCTAGTTCAACTCTGCTTAGGAAACTGACAAGAACAGTAGCTCCTCTTCTGTCCAATACACTGTACTTGCTGGGAACAGACTAGAGTGCTATTTGCACTGTGTATGGCAATGGTAGCACAATAGTGACTTTCCTTACCAGAAAACATCCCTTGTTCGTAGGACCAAAAACTGCATATGATTCAACTCCATTTAGGACTGGGAAACAAACGCTAGCTCACCTTACAAGAAACACACTCTGCTTTAGTGAAAAGGGCACTCTTCTACTCTACTGTGTTTTATATAGGGCCAGAACAGTGAGCTTGCTCAGAACAAAAGAACTGTGCTTCCTACACACACGGGCCATATCTTGTTCAACTCTGCTTAGGAAACTGACAAGAACAGTAGATCCTCTTCTGTCCAATACACTGTACTTGCTGGGAACAGACTAGAGTGCTATTTGCACTGTGTATGGCAATGGTAGCACAATAGTGACTTTCCTTACCAGAAAACATCCCTTGTTCGTAGGACCAAAAACTGCATGTGATTCAACTCCATTTAGGACTGGGAAACAAACTCTAGCTCACCTTACAAGAAACACACTCTGCTTTAGTGAAAAGGGCACTCTTCTACTCTACTGTGTTTTATATAGGGCCAGAACAGTGAGCTTGCTCAGAACAAAGGAACTGTGCTTCCTACACACACGGGCCATATCTTGTTCAACTCTGCTTAGGAAACTGACAAGAACAGTAGATCCTCTTCTGTCCAATAATCTGTTCTTACAGGGAACAGACGCCAGTGCTATTTGCACTGTGTATGGCAAAGGGAGCGCAATAGTGACTCTTCTTACCAGAAAACAACTCTTGCTCCTAGGAACAGAAACTGCATGTGATTCAACTCCATTTATGACTGGGAAACACATGCTAGCTCGCCTTACAAGAAACACACTCTGCTTTTGAGAAAAAAACACTCTTCTGCTCTACTATGTTTCCTATAGGGACAGAACAGTGAGCTTGCTCAGAACAAAAGAAGTGTACTTCCTACACACACGGGCCATATCTACTTCAACTCTGCTTAGGAAGCACAGAAGAACAGTAGATGCTCTTCAGTCCAATACACTGTACATGCTAGGAACAGACGCCAGTGCTATTTACCCTGGGTATGACAATGGGAGCACAATAGTGACTCTTCTTACCAGAAAACAACTCTTGCTCCTAGGATCAGAAACTGCATGTGATTCAACTCCATTTAGGACTGGGAAAGAAACACTAGCTCGCCTTACAAGAAACACACTCTGCTTTTGAGAAAAGAGAACTCTTCTACTCTACTGTGTTTCCTACGGTGTCCGAACAGTGAGCTTGCTCAAAACAAAAGAACTGTGCTTCCTACACACACGTCCCATATCTAGTTCAACTCTGCTTAGGAAACTGACAAGAATAGTAGCTACTCTTCTGTCCAAAACACTGTACTTGCAAGGAACAGTAGCGAGTGTTGTTTGCACTGTGTATGGCAATGGGAGCGCAATAGTGACTCTTCTTACCAGAAAACAACTCTTGCTCATAGGACCAGAAACTGCATGTGATTCAACTCCATTTAGGACTGGGAAACAAACGCTAGCTAGCCTTACAAGAAACACACTCTGCTTTTGAGAAAAGAGCACTCTTCTACTCTACTGTGTTTCCTACGGTGTCCGAACAGTGAGCTTGCTCAGAACAAAAGAACTGTGCTTCCTACACACACGTCCCATATCTAGTTCAACTCTGCTTAGGAAACTGACAAGAACAGTAGCTCCTCTTCTGTCCAAAACACTGCACTTGCAAGGAACAGTAGCGAGTGTTGTTTGCACTGTGTATGGCAATGGGAGCGCAATAGTGACTCTTCTTACCAGAAAACAACTCTTGCTCATAGGACCAGAAACTGCATGTGATTCAACTCCATTTAGGACTGGGAAACAAACGCTAGCTAGCCTTACAAGAAACACACTCTGCTTTTGAGAAAAGAGCACTCTTCTACTCTACTGTGTTTCCTACGGTGTCCGAACAGTGAGCTTGCTCAGAACAAAAGAACTGTGCTTCCTACACACACGTCCCATATCTAGTTCAACTCTGCTTAGGAAACTGACAAGAACAGTAGCTCCTCTTCTGTCCAAAACACTGCACTTGCAAGGAACAGTAGCGAGTGTTGTTTGCACTGTGTATGGCAATGGGAGCGCAATAGTGACTCTTCTTACCAGAAAACAACTCTTGCTCATAGGACCAGAAACTGCATGTGATTCAACTCCATTTAGGACTGGGAAACAAACGCTAGCTAGCCTTACAAGAAACACACTCTGCTTTTGAGAAAAGAGCACTCTTCTACTCTACTGTGTTTCCATTGGTGTCCGAACAGTGAGCTTGCTCAGAACAAAAGAACTGTGCTTCCTACACACATGGGCCATATCTAGTTCAACTCTGCTTAGGAAACTGACAAGAACAGTAGCTCCTCTTCAGTCCGATACACTGTACTTGCTGGGAACAGACGCCAGTGCTATTTGCCCTGTGTATGATAAATGGAGCGGAATAGTGACTCTTCTTACCATAAAACAACTCTTGCTCCTAGGACCAGCAACTGCATGTGATTGTACTCCATTTAGGACTGGGAAACAAATGCTAGCTCGCCTTACAGAAACACATTCTGTTTTTGAGAAAAGAGCACTCTTCTACTCTACTGTGTTTCCTGTAGGGTCAGAAGAGTGAGCTTGCTCAGAAAAAAAGAAGTGTACTTCCTACACACACGGGCCATATCTATTTCAAGTTTGCTTAGGAAACTGACAAGAACAGTAGATCCTCTTCAGTCCAATACACAGTACATCCTGGGAACAGACGAAGGGCTATTTGCCCTGTGTATGGCAATGGGAGCACCATAGTTACTCTTCCTACCAGAATACAACTCTTGCTTGTAGGACCAGAAACTGCATGTAATTCAACTCCATTTAGGACTGGGAAACAAACGCTAGCTCACCTTACAAGAAACACACTCTGCTTTTGAGAAAAGAGCACTCTTCTACTCTTCTGTGTTTCCTATAGGGCCAGAAGAGTGAGCTTGCTCAGAACAAAAGAACTGGGCTTCCTACACACATGGGCCATATCTAGTTCAACTCTGCTTAGGAAACTGACAAGAACAGTAGCTCCTCTTCTGTCCAATACACTGTACTTGCTGGGAACAGACTAGAGTGCTATTTGCACTGTGTATGGCAATGGTAGCACAATAGTGACTTTCCTTACCAGAAAACATCCCTTGTTCGTAGGACCAAAAACTGCATGTGATTCAACTCCATTTAGGACTGGGAAACAAACGCTAGCTCACCTTACAAGAAACACACTCTGCTTTAGTGAAAAGGGCACTCTTCTACTCTACTGTGTTTTATATAGGGCCAGAACAGTGAGCTTGCTCAGAACAAAAGAACTGTGCTTCCTACACACACGGGCCATATCTTGTTCAACTCTGCTTAGGAAACTGACAAGAACAGTAGATCCTCTTCTGTCCAATACACTGTACTTGCTGGGAACAGACTAGAGTGCTATTTGCACTGTGTATGGCAATGGTAGCACAATAGTGACTTTCCTTACCAGAAAACATCCCTTGTTCGTAGGACCAAAAACTGCATGTGATTCAACTCCATTTAGGACTGGGAAACAAACTCTAGCTCACCTTACAAGAAACACACTCTGCTTTAGTGAAAAGGGCACTCTTCTACTCTACTGTGTTTTATATAGGGCCAGAACAGTGAGCTTGCTCAGAACAAAAGAACTGTGCTTCCTACACACACGGGCGATATCTTGTTCAACTCTGCTTAGGAAACTGACAAGAACAGTAGATCCTCTTCTGTCCAATAATCTGTTCTTACAGGGAACAGACGCCAGTGCTATTTGCACTGTGTATGGCAAAGGGAGCGCAATAGTGACTCTTCTTACCAGAAAACAACTCTTGCTCCTAGGAACAGAAACTGCATGTGATTCAACTCCATTTATGACTGGGAAACACATGCTAGCTCGCCTTACAAGAAACACACTCTGCTTTTGAGAAAAAAACACTCTTCTGCTCTACTATGTTTCCTATAGGGACAGAACAGTGAGCTTGCTCAGAACAAAAGAAGTGTACTTCCTACACACACGGGCCATATCTACTTCAACTCTGCTTAGGAAACACAGAAGAACAGTAGATGCTCTTCAGTCCAATACACTGTACATGCTAGGAACAGACGCCAGTGCTATTTACCCTGGGTATGACAATGGGAGCACAATAGTGACTCTTCTTACCAGAAAACAACTCTTGCTCCTAGGATCAGAAACTGCATGTGATTCAACTCCATTTATGACTGGGAAACACATGCTAGCTCGCCTTACAAGAAACACACTCTGCTTTTGAGAAAAGAGCACTCTTCTACTCTACTGTGTTTCCTACGGTGTCTGAACAGTGAGCTTGCTCAAAACAAAAGAACTGTGCTTCCTACACACACGTCCCATATCTAGTTCAACTCTGCTTAGGAAACTGACAAGAACAGTAGCTACTCTTCTGTCCAAAACACTGTACTTGCAAGGAACAGTAGCGAGTGTTGTTTGCACTGTGTATGGCAATGGGAGCGCAATAGTGACTCTTCTTACCAGAAAACAACTCTTGCTCATAGGACCAGAAACTGCATGTGATTCAACTCCATTTAGGACTGGGAAACAAACGCTAGCTAGCCTTACAAGAAACACACTCTGCTTTTGAGAAAAGAGCACTCTTCTACTCTACTGTGTTTCCTACGGTGTCCAAACAGTGAGCTTGCTCAGAACAAAAGAACTGTGCTTCCTACACACATGGGCCATATCTAGTTCAACCCCTGTTAGGAAACTGACAAGAACAGTAGCTCCTCTTCAGTCCGATACACTGTACTTGCTGGGAACAGACGCCAGTGCTATTTGCCCTGTGGATGATAAATGGAGCGCAATAGTGACTCTTCTTACCATAAAACAACTCTTGCTCCTAGGACCAGAAACTGCATGTGATTGTACTCCATTTAGGACTGGGAAACAAATGCTAGCTCGCCTTACAAGAAACACATTCTGCTTTTGAGAAAAGAGCACTCTTCTACTCTACTTGTTTCCTATAGGGTCAGAAGAGTGAGCTTGCTCAGAAAAAAAGAAGTGTACTTCCTACACACACGGGCCATATCTATTTCAAGTTTGCTTAGGAAACTGACAAGAACAGTAGATCCTCTTCAGTCCAATACACTGTACATCCTGGGAACAGACGAAGGGCTATTTGCCCTGTGTATGGCAATGGGAGCACCATAGTTACTCTTCCTACCAGAATACAACTCTTGCTTGTAGGACCAGAAACTGCATGTAATTCAACTCCATTTAGGACTGGGAAACAAACGCTAGCTCACCTTACAAGAAACACACTCTGCTTTTGAGAAAAGAGCACTCTTCTACTCTTCTGTGTTTCCTATAGGGCCAGAAGAGTGAGCTTGCTCAGAACAAAAGAACTGGGCTTCCTACACACATGGGCCATATCTAGTTCAACTCTGCTTAGGAAACTGACAAGAACAGTAGCTCCTCTTCTGTCCAATACACTGTACTTGCTGGGAACAGACTAGAGTGCTATTTGCACTGTGTATGGCAATGGTAGCACAATAGTGACTTTCCTTACCAGAAAACATCCCTTGTTCGTAGGACCAAAAACTGCATATGATTCAACTCCATTTAGGACTGGGAAACAAACGCTAGCTCACCTTACAAGAAACACACTCTGCTTTAGTGAAAAGGGCACTCTTCTACTCTACTGTGTTTTATATAGGGCCAGAACAGTGAGCTTGCTCAGAACAAAAGAACTGTGCTTCCTACACACACGGGCCATATCTTGTTCAACTCTGCTTAGGAAACTGACAAGAACAGTAGATCCTCTTCTGTCCAATACACTGTACTTGCTGGGAACAGACTAGAGTGCTATTTGCACTGTGTATGGCAATGGTAGCACAATAGTGACTTTCCTTACCAGAAAACATCCCTTGTTCGTAGGACCAAAAACTGCATGTGATTCAACTCCATTTAGGACTGGGAAACAAACTCTAGCTCACCTTACAAGAAACACACTCTGCTTTAGTGAAAAGGGCACTCTTCTACTCTACTGTGTTTTATATAGGGCCAGAACAGTGAGCTTGCTCAGAACAAAAGAACTGTGCTTCCTACACACACGGGCCATATCTTGTTCAACTCTGCTTAGGAAACTGACAAGAACAGTAGATCCTCTTCTGTCCAATAATCTGTTCTTACAGGGAACAGACGCCAGTGCTATTTGCACTGTGTATGGCAAAGGGAGCGCAATAGTGACTCTTCTTACCAGAAAACAACTCTTGCTCCTAGGAACAGAAACTGCATGTGATTCAACTCCATTTATGACTGGGAAACACATGCTAGCTCGCCTTACAAGAAACACACTCTGCTTTTGAGAAAAAAACACTCTTCTGCTCTACTATGTTTCCTATAGGGACAGAACAGTGAGCTTGCTCAGAACAAAAGAAGTGTACTTCCTACACACACGGGCCATATCTACTTCAACTCTGCTTAGGAAACACAGAAGAACAGTAGATGCTCTTCAGTCCAATACACTGTACATGCTAGGAACAGACGCCAGTGCTATTTACCCTGGGTATGACAATGGGAGCACAATAGTGACTCTTCTTACCAGAAAACAACTCTTGCTCCTAGGATCAGAAACTGCATGTGATTCAACTCCATTTAGGACTGGGAAAGAAACACTAGCTCGCCTTACAAGAAACACACTCTGCTTTTGAGAAAAGAGAACTCTTCTACTCTACTGTGTTTCCTACGGTGTCCGAACAGTGAGCTTGCTCAAAACAAAAGAACTGTGCTTCCTACACACACGTCCCATATCTAGTTCAACTCTGCTTAGGAAACTGACAAGAATAGTAGCTACTCTTCTGTCCAAAACACTGTACTTGCAAGGAACAGTAGCTAGTGTTGTTTGCACTGTGTATGGCAATGGGAGCGCAATAGTGACTCTTCTTACCAGAAAACAACTCTTGCTCATAGGACCAGAAACTGCATGTGATTCAACTCCATTTAGGACTGGGAAACAAACGCTAGCTAGCCTTACAAGAAACACACTCTGCTTTTGAGAAAAGAGCACTCTTCTACTCTACTGTGTTTCCTACGGTGTCCGAACAGTGAGCTTGCTCAGAACAAAAGAACTGTGCTTCCTACACACACGTCCCATATCTAGTTCAACTCTGCTTAGGAAACTGACAAGAACAGTAGCTCCTCTTCTGTCCAAAACACTGTACTTGCAAGGAACAGTAGCGAGTGTTGTTTGCACTGTGTATGGCAATGGGAGCGCAATAGTGACTCTTCTTACCAGAAAACAACTCTTGCTCATAGGACCAGAAACTGCATGTGATTCAACTCCATTTAGGACTGGGAAACAAACGCTAGCTAGCCTTACAAGAAACACACTCTGCTTTTGAGAAAAGAGCACTCTTCTACTCTACTGTGTTTCCTACGGTGTCCGAACAGTGAGCTTGCTCAGAACAAAAGAACTGTGCTTCCTACACACACGTCCCATATCTAGTTCAACTCTGCTTAGGAAACTGACAAGAACAGTAGCTCCTCTTCTGTCCAAAACACTGCACTTGCAAGGAACAGTAGCGAGTGTTGTTTGCACTGTGTATGGCAATGGGAGCGCAATAGTGACTCTTCTTACCAGAAAACAACTCTTGCTCATAGGACCAGAAACTGCATGTGATTCAACTCCATTTAGGACTGGGAAACAAACGCTAGCTAGCCTTACAAGAAACACACTCTGCTTTTGAGAAAAGAGCACTCTTCTACTCTACTGTGTTTCCATTGGTGTCCGAACAGTGAGCTTGCTCAGAACAAAAGAACTGTGCTTCCTACACACATGGGCCATATCTAGTTCAACTCTGCTTAGGAAACTGACAAGAACAGTAGCTCCTCTTCAGTCCGATACACTGTACTTGCTGGGAACAGACGCCAGTGCTATTTGCCCTGTGTATGATAAATGGAGCGGAATAGTGACTCTTCTTACCATAAAACAACTCTTGCTCCTAGGACCAGCAACTGCATGTGATTGTACTCCATTTAGGACTGGGAAACAAATGCTAGCTCGCCTTACAGAAACACATTCTGCTTTTGAGAAAAGAGCACTCTTCTACTCTACTGTGTTTCCTGTAGGGTCAGAAGAGTGAGCTTGCTCAGAAAAAAAGAAGTGTACTTCCTACACACACGGGCCATATCTATTTCAAGTTTGCTTAGGAAACTGACAAGAACAGTAGATCCTCTTCAGTCCAATACACTGTACATCCTGGGAACAGACGAAGGGCTATTTGCCCTGTGTATGGCAATGGGAGCACCATAGTTACTCTTCCTACCAGAATACAACTCTTGCTTGTAGGACCAGAAACTGCATGTAATTCAACTCCATTTAGGACTGGGAAACAAACGCTAGCTCACCTTACAAGAAACACACTCTGCTTTTGAGAAAAGAGCACTCTTCTACTCTTCTGTGTTTCCTATAGGGCCAGAAGAGTGAGCTTGCTCAGAACAAAAGAACTGGGCTTCCTACACACATGGGCCATATCTAGTTCAACTCTGCTTAGGAAACTGACAAGAACAGTAGCTCCTCTTCTGTCCAATACACTGTACTTGCTGGGAACAGACTAGAGTGCTATTTGCACTGTGTATGGCAATGGTAGCACAATAGTGACTTTCCTTACCAGAAAACATCCCTTGTTCGTAGGACCAAAAACTGCATGTGATTCAACTCCATTTAGGACTGGGAAACAAACGCTAGCTCACCTTACAAGAAACACACTCTGCTTTAGTGAAAAGGGCACTCTTCTACTCTACTGTGTTTTATATAGGGCCAGAACAGTGAGCTTGCTCAGAACAAAAGAACTGTGCTTCCTACACACACGGGCCATATCTTGTTCAACTCTGCTTAGGAAACTGACAAGAACAGTAGATCCTCTTCTGTCCAATACACTGTACTTGCTGGGAACAGACTAGAGTGCTATTTGCACTGTGTATGGCAATGGTAGCACAATAGTGACTTTCCTTACCAGAAAACATCCCTTGTTCGTAGGACCAAAAACTGCATGTGATTCAACTCCATTTAGGACTGGGAAACAAACTCTAGCTCACCTTACAAGAAACACACTCTGCTTTAGTGAAAAGGGCACTCTTCTACTCTACTGTGTTTTATATAGGGTCAGAACAGTGAGCTTGCTCAGAACAAAAGAACTGTGCTTCCTACACACACGGGCCATATCTTGTTCAACTCTGCTTAGGAAACTGACAAGAACAGTAGACCTCTTCTGTCCAATAATCTGTTCTTACAGGGAACAGACGCCAGTGCTATTTGCACTGTGTATGGCAAAGGGAGCGCAATAGTGACTCTTCTTACCAGAAAACAACTCTTGCTCCTAGGAACAGAAACTGCATGTGATTCAACTCCATTTATGACTGGGAAACACATGCTAGCACGCCTTACAAGAAACACACTCTGCTTTTGAGAAAAAAACACTCTTCTGCTCTACTATGTTTCCTATAGGGACAGAACAGTGAGCTTGCTCAGAACAAAAGAAGTGTACTTCCTACACACACGGGCCATATCTACTTCAACTCTTCTTAGGAAACACAGAAGAACAGTAGATGCTCTTCAGTCCAATACACTGTACATGCTAGGAACAGACGCCAGTGCTATTTACCCTGGGTATGACAATGGGAGCACAATAGTGACTCTTCTTACCAGAAAACAACTCTTGCTCATAGGACCAGAAACTGCATGTGATTCAACTCCATTTAGGACTGGGAAACAAACGCTAGCTAGCCTTACAAGAAACACACTCTGCTTTTGAGAAAAGAGCACTCTTCTACTCTACTGTGTTTCCTACGGTGTCCGAACAGTGAGCTTGCTCAGAACAAAAGAACTGTGCTTCCTACACACACGTCCCATATCTAGTTCAACTCTGCTTAGGAAACTGACAAGAACAGTAGCTCCTCTTCTGTCCAAAACACTGTACTTGCAAGGAACAGTAGCGAGTGTTGTTTGCACTGTGTATGGCAATGGGAGCGCAATAGTGACTCTTCTTACCAGAAAACAACTCTTGCTCATAGGACCAGAAACTGCATGTGATTCAACTCCATTTAGTTCTGGGAAACAAACGCTAGCTAGCCTTACAAGAAACACACTCTGCTTTTGAGAAAAGAGCACTCTTCTACTCTACTGTGTTTCCTACGGTGTCCGAACAGTGAGCTTGCTCAGAACAAAAGAACTGTGCTTCCTACACACACGTCCCATATCTAGTTCAACTCTGCTTAGGAAACTGACAAGAACAGTAGCTCCTCTTCTGTCCAAAACACTGCACTTGCAAGGAACAGTAGCGAGTGTTGTTTGTACTGTGTATGGCAATGGGAGCGCAATAGTGACTCTTCTTACCAGAAAACAACTCTTGCTCATAGGACCAGAAACTGCATGTGATTCAACTCCATTTAGGACTGGGAAACAAACGCTAGCTAGCCTTACAAGAAACACACTCTGCTTTTGAGAAAAGAGCACTCTTCTACTCTACTGTGTTTCCATTGGTGTCCGAACAGTGAGCTTGCTCAGAACAAAAGAACTGTGCTTCCTACACACATGGGCCATATCTAGTTCAACTCTGCTTAGGAAACTGACAAGAACAGTAGCTCCTCTTCAGTCCGATACACTGTACTTGCTGGGAACAGACGCCAGTGCTATTTGCCCTGTGTATGATAAATGGAGCGGAATAGTGACTCTTCTTACCATAAAACAACTCTTGCTCCTAGGACCAGCAACTGCATGTGATTGTACTCCATTTAGGACTGGGAAACAAATGCTAGCTCGCCTTACAGAAACACATTCTGCTTTTGAGAAAAGAGCACTCTTCTACTCTACTTGTTTCCTATAGGGTCAGAAGAGTGAGCTTGCTCAGAAAAAAAGAAGTGTACTTCCTACACACACGGGCCATATCTATTTCAAGTTTGCTTAGGAAACTGACAAGAACAGTAGATCCTCTTCAGTCCAATACACTGTACATCCTGGGAACAGACGAAGGGCTATTTGCCCTGTGTATGGCAATGGGAGCACCATAGTTACTCTTCCTACCAGAAAACAACTCTTGCTTGTAGGACCAGAAACTGCATGTAATTCAACTCCATTTAGGACTGGGAAACAAACGCTAGCTCACCTTACAAGAAACACACTCTGCTTTTGAGAAAAGAGCACTCTTCTACTCTTCTGTGTTTCCTATAGGGCCAGAACAGTGAGCTTGCTCAGAACAAAAGAACTGGGCTTCCTACACACATGGGCCATATCTAGTTCAACTCTGCTTAGGAAACTGACAAGAACAGTAGCTCCTCTTCTGTCCAATACACTGTACTTGCTGGGAACAGACTAGAGTGCTATTTGCACTGTGTATGGCAATGGTAGCACAATAGTGACTTTCCTTACCAGAAAACATCCCTTGTTCGTAGGACCAAAAACTGCATGTGATTCAACTCCATTTAGGACTGGGAAACAAACGCTAGCTCACCTTACAAGAAACACACTCTGCTTTTGTTGGGGACCGATTCTGGACAGCAGTGTTCTTACTTTATCAAACCTTACAAAGGCAGGAAGTTCCTGGCCTAACCTCGGGCTGTACAACTTCCTGGAGTACCTGCTAATCAGCCAGCTGCAGGGGCCTGGGACCAAAGTGACCTCACCCTCCCTTAGGAATTTTCCATTCTCTTCGTGCTTCCCCTGTTCGCCCTCCCTGCCTGAAGCCCTGTTTATAAGCCTCAACACCCAGTCAATAAAGGGAGACCTCGACGCAACTCAGACTGACTCTGTCTTCCTTTACGCGCCTGGTCTCCTTTCTCTCTCGCCCCCATTGATCTTTCAGGAGGTGCCTCCTCGGGTCTCATCAAATAACCTGGCCCGCGGGACTGGGCAAGTGGCGCCCGAACGTGGGGCTTGAGGCACGGTGACCTGCCGGACGACGGACAACGGAAGGGGCCCCGGAGAGGATC